>NW_015631718.1:478703-521849 GCF_001515625.1 Sinocyclocheilus rhinocerous
CATCTGTCCGAGAACTGAATCTCAAGAGAAAGTGGGTCATGCAGCAAGACAACGACCCCAAGCACACAAGTCGTTCTACCAAAGAATGGTTAAAGAAGAACAGAGTTCATGTTTTGGAATGACTGAGTCAAATTCCGGACCTTAATCCAATTGAAATTTTTTGGAAGGACTTGAAGCAAGCAGTTCATAGGAGTAAACCCACCAACATCACAAAGTTGAAGTGGTTCTGTACTGAGGAATGGGCTAAAATTCCAACAAGCTGTTGTGCAAGACTGATCAGTAGTTACAAGAAACGTTACTTGCAGTTATTGATTCACAAAGATTCACATACTTTTGCCACTCACAAATATTATCACCGGATCTTTTTTCTCAATAAATAAATGAGAAATTATATATTTTTGTCTCCCTTGTTTGATTGGATTCTCTCTGTCTACTTTCAGGATTTGTGTGAAAATTATTATGTTTTGGGTCATATTTATGCAGAAATAGAAAATTCTAAAGGGTTCACATACTTTCAAGCAGCACTGTATATATATATATATCGATACAACAAAAACAAAGAAATGCCAGAGAAATTTCCTTGATTTTTACAATTTTTATTTATTTATTAAAAATAACATCATAAAGTATGATCTTAAAAATATGTTAGACTTTGGAAGGCCTTTTGACTTTTGCTGTTTTTCTAAGATGATTTTGGAAGATTTTTTAACATTCGTTTCTTATTTATTTGGTTCCACCGTGCTTGCTGATTTTCAGTGTTTTATATTTAGCCATTATGCGTGACATAATATGTGTTATGTGTGAAAAATACATTCACTCTGCACTCACTAAGTTATGTGCTGAATACTGTAGCTCATATTGGACTGTGACTAAACATTAGACTATGACTAGTCTTAACCCCATACTGTGGGAGGCGGATGAGTTGAAACATTGCGTCTCTTCACAGAGAGAGGAAAATGCACAATATGCTGTCAGAGCACAAGGGTGATTGGCTCACAGATGAAGAGGATCTTGCCCTGGTAATATTAGGGATTACAAGTGCTCAGCCTCCTTTCACTGAGTTACTGCTCCATGTCATACAATGCGCCATTGCTCTGCATGGTTCAGTCTAGCACTTTTTTTAAAAGGTATATCTTCAGCTTAGGAACAATAGATTCTGTCCATTGATTCTTTCTATCCATATAGTAGATCTATTATATATTTTTTAATATATTATTAAACGGCGACAAAATGAATATATATATATCGGTAATACATTTTTCATTTATATATTTCATATAGATCAAACATATACATTTTAAAACACTAAACAATTTCAAGTTTATATCCTGTAAGATGAATGGAAATCCTATTTGAATATTTAGCAAAATAACTCGACGTGTTTTTTTTTTTTTTCAAGTGTAAAACATTATCAGAAAGCTCTGCTTGGTGTAATGACCTACTCAGTGCATTAATGTAAACCGGCTTGCTTCTCTTCTCTCAGGTAATTACTTACAGTCTGTAACTGTCTCTCGCACACATTTACGTTTGCTGAGGCCATTTTAATGTCCTTTTTGTATTCCAAATCTGTGCGGTTCCACCCGCCTGGACTAATGATTTTTTTCAGTAGTGCATTTGTAATCAAATTCATTTGTTTTCCTGGCCAAAGCTCTCACGCTAACCTCAGCTGACGAGTATCCCTTCTCTCTCTGTCTCTTTCATTCGTTTTTCTCTCTCTTTTTGCAGCAAGGGCATCTCAACATGATGAGGTGTGTCTTTAATATTGGAAGTGGAAGTGGAGCACCTCAGCAGGGCATCTAAATTAACTTGAAGCTGAGGAATGAGGAAGTCTCATAAAGAAAATGAATAAACAAACAAACAAACAAAGAGACAATGACACTATAATCACCACCCATTGAGCTGGAGCTGTAATACAGAACAAATTGAACTCTAAAGTGATCTGAATACCAAGTTGCGCTTTTGTTGAATGTGCACATTTCCAGCAGAGAGTGTTTTTTTGTGCCTCGGTGCCTGAAGAAAGTGACAGGTGCTGTTTTTGTTGGATGATGTTTACAGGTTGGGTCATGCAAAGTACAGCACAAGAGCTTGCCTGCAACGATCAGAATCAGTCGATGTGGAATCCGAAGCGAGTCCTCGTGACAGATGATTGATTTGGCCTCAGCTGCGGCGCTCCCAATCTGATCCTCGCCGACGATAATGCATTCTACTTTTGTCTGCCTATCACTAATGCAGTGGTCGAAGATGACAGAGAGCGCTCGCTGCACTTTGCGGAGAGAAAGAAATTATATCTTTTTCATTGGAGCAAAACCAGAAACTATGAGGAGGGGGAAAAATGGAGGGAAAGATGGAAAAGTTCCCCCGCTTTCTGTCTCCAGAGAAAGAGAGGCCTTATTATCCGCCTGCATTTGCATGATGAGAAAACACAGCTCATATTCATCTTAGTATAGTTGTAATAAATGATTTCAACAGCATCATCATCAATTTTACGCAGGTGCGCTTGTGAAAATCACTCACTTCAATCAAAAGAACCTTAGCTCCCCCTGTTAAAGACGGCTCATTTTTTACTATCACACACTGTAACACTGAAATTTGGAGGAAAGAGTGAAAAAGCGAGGAGAGAGAGAAAGAAGTTGAAGGCAAAAGAGAGACCGATCGTATTCCGCTGGATGGCGCTACTGAACAATTAACAATGAATGAATGAATGAATGAATGAATGAATGACTTTATTGTCATTGTACAAGTACAAATTGAATGCAATCCTTTGGGTGCATAGAAAAAAAAAATAAAAAAAGACGTCTCACATTCAGCAGTCGGTTACACGACTCGTGTTCAACAGTACACAAAATGTTCAGTTAAGTTATTGCAGTATTCAGAACCAGATAGTTTAAGCATGTGAACGGTTTGATCTCACATTCAACAGAGCTGCACGACTCATTCAATGTTGCACATAATGATCAGTTAAGTTATTGCAGTATTTAAAACAGATATGGCTTGGCATGTAAACTATTAATCTTACAGTCAACAGAGATGAACACTTCATGTCTTCAACACACATGATGTTTAATTTACATTTTTGCAGTATTTAAAACAGAAATAGCTTTAGCATAAAAACTATTCCTTAATCTGTTTGTTCGGGTTTTTAGAACCCTGTACCGTCTGCCCGAAGGTAGCAATTCAAAAAGAGAATGACAACCGAAGAATGACAACCGAACAGGAAAAAGATCTTTTGTGATGGTGGTATGAAAGTAATCTTGGCAAAATTGTAGCTAAGACAAGCGTAAACAAACAAGAAATAAAAACGATCTGTAAATAAACCGAAAACGAAGAGAGACAGAGAGTTAAAGAGGTAGGGTGATGTTCTGGGGTCACTCTGAGCTAAATTGACTACTTCAGCAGAATCCCCAAATGCCAAGACAACACCTCAGCCTATAATGACCAGAGATCCTCCCCGTACTCTTCAAACACCCAGCAGCACAGCTCGGGGAATTAACAACAGCATCATACACGACGCCGGCTGGATTTACTCGTTGTTGTGCTCTGCACACCTGCTCCTCAAGAAAGTCTTAATTGGCAATTACTGCAGTGCTTTTGTAACACTTGTATGCCTGATTGTGTTCAATCTAATTTTAATCAACAAAGGTTAAATCCAGGACAACAGCTAAAGTAATGCTTAATAAAGCTTTGTTACTTTGTAACAAGGACGTATTGTTCATATTAAGCAGTGATTACTAAGATGATTAGATTCATTACACATTCATTGAAGCAGCATTGAAGTCTCTTTTGCTAGCGTTTAACAAAGCTAGTCTGTGTTTTGGGGGAAAAAAACCGTCCAAAATACTGATCAACCAAATCTGTGCAAGAGCAAACTATTTGTAGAGTTCAGTTGGGGGGAAAAAAACTTGCACCAACAAATTGAAAGTGCCGTTTATATTATAGTCAAATGAACAAACTGACTGTGTCGTCTCATTTGAATGTTATATAATGAAGTGTGTTTGAAAAGCTCATTATACAGGTTGGAGTGCTCTCTCTCATCACCTATCCATGACAGAGGGACCCTGGGTTAGAAACCCTCAGAAGTGGCCTCACATATAAACTCTGGTTGGTACACTCGGGTTGTTTTTAGCTTGATAAGCACAGTTATCGCGATTGTAGGTGTGAGAGGATGTAAAAGGCCATTCGTCTCTGTGAGCGAGAGACTGAGTGAGATCAGTAATTGCTTTAGTCATGAGTCTAAAATCCTTCTGTGCACTCAGCAGTGGAGAAGTTGAGTGTAGAAGGGCAAAATATTAAGCTGAAAATAAAACCTCTTATTATCATTTGCTACCATGTGATGCAGCAGAGTATTAGAAGGAAAATGCTTAGTTTCATTTTCATTTAAAGATAAAAAATTATTTATAACCCCAAAAATAACTCTATAAAAACTCTACAAAATACTAAACTCCATCTAAAACTGCATTTTTCAACCCCCAAAATGTATTATACATGAATTCTTCATGACTTCTATTATTTGAGACTAAACTGAAAATTGTACTACTGTAAAAATTTTAACCTACAGCCATTTTACGTGTCAAAATGGTCCATGTCATTTATTTTTTTACCCTACTACATTTATATGTAATATAGAATGTACCGTTTTTTTTTTTTAATAAACATTCATAATTTCATAACAGCATAGATTTTCTAGAACATAGGTATTCACAGGTATCTTCAAGCAAGTGACCGGTAGTAAGTTTTTTTTTTTTTCACCAGCGTGCACTGGGGCATTAATAATTACGACTGCATTATTTACACAGTTGTTGTTTTATCTAATAGTTTATTTATTTTTTGTTTAGTAATCTGTTGTCTAGTGGTATTTAAAATGATCAACTGATTGTTGCCTTTGCTGTGTTTCATTTACCAGATAGTGAGAGGTATTTTAATTTGATTTTATGTTTCATTACTTTGACAACAAGCACTTTGGTCTCCATTTAAAGTTTTAAAGAAAGTCTAAAAAGTGCATAATATTAAACAACTTAAAAGTTAACTTCATTGAGTTTTATATTTTTGTACATTACTTCTTAAACATACTAATTCTAAATTGTTGATTGATACAATAATGGCAAATTTCTTCTCCTTTCAAGTTGAAAACATTTGTCAAATCATTAATCCAATGAATTCAACAACAAAAAGGCCGTGCAAACAGTTGCCTTTTTTTTTTTAAGTTCTGTGAACACCATCTCATTTTTTACAACGAGTGGAGCTGTAGGTAGATGCGACGCTGGTGAATGCAATCACACTCTGGTTTGCGTAATTGGGTTTTAACACAGGGGAACAATAACATCTACCCTCAGTGTTTTTGACACGGCTCCAAAAACGCATTACTGCTCGGCGAGGATACCTCCACATTATGTCTTTCTTTCTTGTAATATACCAGCAGAAATGTGCACGCTTGTTTCCTCTCCCACTCTTTTGCGCGCTCTCTCTCCCTCTTTTCTTCACTGGCAGGAAGCGAGGGAGTGAGAGGAAGTAGCGGCACATCGCATGTCTTCATTAAAGTGTCATCCTCCATTATTTGGCTCCTATCTCAATTAGCACTTGCTTTAATAAAGGAGCCCTTTCTCACAATCTATCTCTTTCCCTCTCCTTCCATCTCATTCTGCTTTCTCTTTCCTTCAGCTTTTCTCATAGGGTGGAAGAGAAGAGGTTTGTGTCGTTCTCCTTTCCTCTCTTCTCGCTCGAGTTTGGATTTTGATAGCGTACAGAGGGCCGGCAGATCTGCGGCTTGCTCCTGCAGACTCTTTCTCACCCTCACCCCCTCTGAGAGCAATTAGACCTGCTTGCCTTTGGCTGAGCTGTGAACACAGGCACCAGATCCCCCTGTAATCACCAATGCAGGGAAGCCACCACGTCGTTACACCACTACAGGTCACAGCGGAGCCCTATCACCACAGGAGAGAGGGAGAGCAACCGAGACTCACATCCTCTCTTTCCTCCTCCTCGCTGTTCCCCTGGGGAGAACTCTTTATTTAAGTCTTGTAAACCTATATAAATCTAAAGGCAGAGATCACACATTCCCCTCTGAGGCACTACTCTGGGTATTACCATACACTCGTGCGCTATTTCCCACCTCGACCCTTTTCCGGGGGGCCGCAGAGCTGCCATTTTATATTTAGCCCGGCCCCGTTGCTGGCTGCCCGAGCTCCGTAATTGAGCGCATAGATTTGCAGTATCTGTATGTGACAGTAGGTGACAGCCCCTCTGTAGAGGTGAGGACGGCCTGGGCTAGTCAGCGGCTGATCTCTCAAATTGTACTCTAATTGGGGGATATTAAACAAGCCATCCCACTTAGCCTCTGGGAGGCCGATCCATATTCAGCCTTCTCTTCATATCTAGACTGCCTTGAGCAGCCCGGCTCTGGCTAAAAGCGCCATTCTGACGCGTGGATGTGGTTCATATATATGGATCATTTGTAGATGGTACTCGCTCTCACGCGCCAGACAAACAAACACAGACAGGCGCGTGTTCTATCGTGCAATCTGCTCCCGGCACTTTTAAGTCTTGTTTATGATAAAGTCTCTCATTATTAATATATGTCAGTCTGAGGTTTTTCATAGCGTTCAGTTAGTGTTGTCTCAGCGGATCAGGATCATCAACAACAAACACGATTTACTTAAATCTACTGATATACGTGATCGAAAGATGTTGGAGTCACGCATCTGTCAACATTATTAAAGCAGCACTAGCATTTTGTGCACGGATGTCATTTGTGATAATTGTTTTTTCCCCCTTACAGCCTTTTTTTAAGTGACAGTAAATATAAAAAGAACAGTAGTAAGGTTACTGACACAGAATGAAGTGCTGGAATTGGTTGAATAAGAGCATTCTTAGTTTCCATTCAACATTAAAATTTACTTTCTGTTACACTTTATGTTAAGGTGTCTTTATTACAGCGTAATACATACTGAGTATTTACAACTAATATTGATACTCAAATAAATAGAGTTTTATTAATTAAATTGATTAATTAAATACTGAGTTTTATTTTATTAAATAACATCATGTTCTTACTATAGAGGTAAGGTTTAGTTTAGGGTTTAACGCTTGTAATAATAACAACAGTAAGTTATGCAAATTGCTATAGTAAGTACTTGTAACTTGTAACATGAACACTGTAAAATAGGGTGGTAGTTAATAACCCTAAACCTAACCTGTGTAATTACCGTGTAATTACCATATATTACTTAGTTTATATTTTAGTTTTTATTAATTTTATTTTTTATTTTTTTGTTTATATATTAATTAGGTTACCTTAGGTATTATTAGGTAAGTCAACTGTAAGTACACACACTGTAAAATAAAGTCCAACCAAAATAGTGTTACATTTACTTTATATAATTAAATAGCCCATTTTATGACAAATTTATAAATGGCAAACATTATGTAAACACATGAATTGTATATAGAAATGTAAATGTATGTTTATATTTAAATAAATGTATAATTATTTGAATTTTCAGAACTATTGTGTAAGTATTGTGTAAATTTGAAATTCTATAGATAATTTCTCATTCTGTGAATTTCAGTGTTTTGCTAAATTCAACTTATAATATGTTGTAATATTTATCAGTATTTTATAACTCTTATTTTATATATTAGCTGAATATTTTATAGATTTTATTTTCTAAATAAATTTTTAGAAAAAAAACAAAAAACAGCAACAGATAATGCCGCTAGCATTTCTAATATAACACATAAGACAGTGATACGTTACAGGACTTTACCCAAAATGTATGTGACCCACGAATCTAATATAATTATGGCACAAATATCAAAGACATTCACGATGTGCTTTACTGTCACTGAAGTACAGGGCTCTTGACATAGACAGAAAAGAGATGAAGGCCAGGCACATCCTGAGGTCCTACAAAAACCCAAAGGGATGAAGACCATGAATGAATAGTAGAGCAGATCACAGTAATTCCCTGCCTTCATTGGCTTTTGGTTTCTAATTTAAGATTACTAAACACACAACAGAAAGCAAGGTGCTCTCGCTCATGAACACTCAGAGGTCGATGCAATTTAGCAGGGCAACACTCCATTAAAAAAAGGCCAATGCCATGGCTTAAGGGGAACAATTTTAATGATGAAAATGTTGTTTCTCCAAATCAAACATATTACTTATGCAACTTTTTTTTTCACTCTGTCAGGAGACATCTGTGATCACTCAGGCTTTTTCATCCTAACACAGGAAGGACAAGAGGAAACGAAACAAAAAAAGGGAGAAAAGAGAACAACAATAAACACAAAGATGATTTATAAGTACATCCTCTGGTGCTTATTCTCTAACCCCTTCAAACGCATGCAAGTACGCTCTCGTAAATATATTAAAAAAGCAGGGTGGATGTTTATTAATATATTATATGCCAGGCATGGGGATGTGGCTGCTGAGGAGTGTAATTGCAGCGTTGGAAACATTCCTCGGAGGAGCTTGGCACATATTAAAAGGGAAAACTTGAGACATGTTTGTGATAATATTCCTAATAAATCTCAGCGCGGGCCTCCGACTCCTTGACGTTAACAGTAACACGGCCGTTCATCTTGGTTGGAGCTCCAGAGTTTAAGATTGGTCACAAACAATCTGAGCAGCACCGGATTGCGCGGGGAGACGCCTCGCGCTCCCATAAATCTCCTCTTCCTCCTATGCAAATGATGCAAGGCTTTTAATTGATAATTTCTCACATGGGCCTGCGCGCTGGTGGACTGGAGGCTTCTAATGAGAAAGAGCCTATAGCATGTACTTTAAAGCCAGAATGAGCAATCACCCTGAGAAGTGGGGTAATTATTTAGCCCTGGGTAGGGTTGAAGTCTGTGTGTGTGTGTATGTTTCTAACAGGAAAAAAGGGGGCAGCTTTTTTAATAATGTGTGTCTTGAATGTTACCTTGCTTGCGCAAGCGATACTGAGCATAAAAGGCGAGTTGAATTGATAAGGCGGATTCATGTTCTCTTTTAATGCAGCTTGTTGTGTAAACGCACCTCAATCTATCTCCTATATTAGAGAGCGTCGGCGAGGAACAATTAATTGTTTCTCTCTCAGTCACGTGCGCACAAACTTACACGTTACTGTCTAGCTCACAATGACAATTTCACTTGATTCCACACAAATAATGGGCTGGGACAGAATAAAAAAATTATGTCCAAATTTTGGAAGGCCCTTTGAATAATTGAGCATAATTCATTCTTCATGACGGATGTCAAAAAATCACCACCTAGCCCCGGTTCTCGCCAGGTCTCTTTACAGTTCCATGGGCCTTTGCAACGAAGAGTATTTGTGATGATAAAACATCAATCTGTATATCTCTATCTGCATTTGGCTAAAATATGAGGAGCTCCACCATACATTTAGATCAACTGATAGAAATCTGTCTGTTGTGTGTCGTAAGTGTCTCAGTGCTGTTTATGTAGGCCTGTTTGATTTGTGGCTTGTATATGTGAATATATATGTGTATATGAGCATGCTAGAGTCTCTCTCTTTCTCTCAGTATGCTCAGGCACCTATACAGCATTAATTAGTTCACTGGTGGCCCTTGTATTAAAAACCATGTATTTGTAATAAGGTATTATGTGAGTTTATATTCATGTTTTTTTTTTTTTCTTCTTCTGAGAGGCATTAAATACAGTGGCATTTCTGTGATTCAGTTCACACTGGAGCACAGCAACAAATATTCCCTGAATATTATATATTTTCTTTTTCTTTTCTTTTTTGTAAATTATTGCTTTACTAATTGTTGGGTTAGAAACCCATTAGATTTGATTAAGGTTCAGATTTCAATACAGAGTCGAGTGGTATGAGCTGAGCAGTAACATGTAAACTGATGACAGCACCATAATTATATCGTCACACCAGTAGGGGGAAGAGTGTACAAAGAAACAAGCATTAGTGTAATAGCATATTTACAGTCATTCAAGAGCTCTCAGCCCAGAACAGCTTCACAATACACATGTACTCAAACATGCTTTTAAGTGCACTGTCCCTATGTCAAACATATACAAACATATACAAGAGAATTTGGATACTTGAACACTTGAATGTAAATATGTATGGATGTATTTGCATTATACAGTAAAATATCAAATTCAATATTACATTTTTTAAGAAATAGCGCACAAACACCCTTTTCATAAAAAAAAAAAAAAGATTTAATTTGCAAATGACAATGACAATTGATTGATATTTGAAGAGTTCATTTACAAAAACAGATAACTCCTGCATTCCAATTAATCTCAATCAAACTGCAGTTGGGTTATTTTGAACAGGTTAAAATAACACAAAAATTACAGCTAACTAACACAATAAAACACAATAAAAACATGATTACATAATAAAAAACATGATTTTTGAAAATTTAACAAAACGGAGTTATCTGTTTTTGCAAATAAACTCTTCATTTTGTCTAATATATCTGATATTTGTCCTACATTATAACTGTTACCTTAAATATCAAAATACGCTTTGGTGCCACTGGAAGAAATGACTGTCAGTTGTGGATATATATTCTACACACTTAACCACACAGTTTGGTATAAACTATGCAGTGAAAATGGGTGAAAAAAAAAAATGTAATACAAAATCCATGGTTTTGCTTATTGAAATATTATGTGCAGATGTTTGGCTCTTGTCAGTTTGTGAATTTCATACAATAAACACATCTGAATTACCAGCGATTATTAATGAACCATTTCCATCAATCAACAATCCACATTGGTTTAGCTTGTTTGGACAATCTGTTTTTCATATTTAGACAAAATATTATAATATTCCCTGTTGAAAAAAAAAAAAAAAACATATGCTGGTTAGGCATGTTTTGAAGCTGGCAGCTGGTTTGAGCTGGTATATGCTGTTTTTTGGTGGTTTAAACTGGTCCTAAGCTAGCGCTAGTTGCTAAGGACCATCACTTGACCAGCTTAAACCAGCAAATGACCAGCAACCAGCTCAAACCAACTGCCATTCTGTTTTTTTTAAACAGGGTTTCAATGACAGTAAATCAACACACACACACACACACACACACACACACAAGCCTATAAACCTCTATATCCTCAGATCAGGTTTGAGAGTTAATTCAAAGAATCAAAGCGTCACCACTGCACTACATCAACAGCACATTTTATCAGTCCATCATGCTTATCCATTTATCATCTTGTGATCTTTCTCTCCGTCTGTGACCCATTTTGCTCTTTCCTTTGCTACAAACTACTCTACGGTGTGCTTGCCTTCCTGTCTCTTTCGTCCTCTTTTCTCCTCTCCTTTCTAAAGGAGGTTCATCAACCGACTTGTTGTACAGCGCAGAAATTAGCAGCGCATGCTTGTATTAATTAGTGGTGAGTGATCTCGTTTTATTAATATGTACTGGAGTGCGATGGGGTTGGAGCCAGAACAATGGGGCGGGTGGTTCGGCGGCCTCGCTATCGGCTGACCTCTCCATGCTGCCGAGACACGGGACGGCCAAATGGTTAAACCCATTATTAAACATTTTATGCTAATGCTGTTTGTTTTATAAGCAAATTAACGGTGTGGATTTGTCGAAAACAGGTGCTGTGGTGTGAATGCATACTAAATGATGTGATACTGGAGGAATTAATTAGAGCCTGTGCGGTAATTAGATGCAATAATTTGTGTGATTAGCGGGCTGTTTAAGAAGGAAGACACACTCGCAAGTGCGCATATGCACGCACACACACACACACACACACACACAGTTTCTTCTTTACGCATATGCTGTGCATGCTCAAATGGGACAGTTGTTTTGTTGTCCCGAATCACAATAGAGAGAGAGTTTGAGAGACGAGGAGCTTCCTATTGCGTACTTCAGAAATGATTCATTAAAAAACGCTGAGGTGGCTACAGCTAATTACCAAAACGAGCCGGTTGTTGAGGGCTCGCTCATCCCTTTTTAATTAATTTCCTCTTGTCCTTCCCATTTCTTTCCTTAAGTCAAAAACCCTTCTTACCTCAAAGCGAAAGGGAAGCTTCTCCACACAACACTTCTAAATTTGGAAAGGGTTTCATGATAAAAGACAGAACCAGTTTTTTTTCCTTCTCATCCTTCCTTCTGTTCTTTTCATTACATATTATTAAAATCATAAAGTGCATAATTAATTTTTGCAGATGCAGTGCATTTGGAGCTCATTCAGATAGTTAATAAGGCGGCTCCGCATTCATCTGCCTCAGTCAGTCAGGTGGAAAAGATCCGGGAAAAGTTGGGAGAACAGATGAGATGGATGCAGACCTACAAGGGAACAGAAACACAGAACCAATACAGGTATTTAAAAACATAGACTCATTCAATCGAAATTCGCAGAAGACTGAAATTTTGTTAATACTTTGGACAGTTTTGGTGCTTATCCCATGGCTCTTGCCGACAATAACACAGGTTTACACTTCCAGCTCCAAACTCACTTCTCTGGCTGGGGTGACCGTCATCCTCTCAGGCCATTATTGACACTATGTGTGAACCCTTCTCTCTGCAAATCTGCAGATAAATCTTCCTGTGTTTCGAACGGAGCCAACTTCAGCCTCACTTTTTATGGCCAGTGGGACACGTCCGATTCCAACCCCCCACCTTTCCTCAAGCATCACAGACTAACGGTGATTGAAACCACTTGTTGATGAGTGTGTATCCTGTGGGCTGTACTTTCTTGTTTTTATTTGAGGCAGATGCAAGAGAGGAGATTTGACTGATACCCAATAAGCTCAAAATCACCTCGTCTAACCCGTAGGCCCCTCCTCAACTCCAATGCAGCACCATGTTCACTCTAAACTAACTTGTAGCACCCTCCCTTTTAGGCCACCGATTCTTTATGGTGTTAACTTCCATCTAATAATAAAAATGAGGATGAGGAATAGCCAGCATGGTTAGGGGAATAGAATTTTGATTAACGTTCATTTGTGTTTAAGAGAGAGTTCATCCAAAAAGAAAATTCTGCCATTGTTTACTCATGTCGTTCCAAACATGTTTGACCTTTCTTTGGTCCATAAAATCAAAGTCAGTGTGGATCTATGTAAACATTATACATAAAATACAATTTGAAATTCACATTGATCAATGCACATACGTATGATGAACAGAAAGAAATTAGGCAGTATAACGGTTTTCAACATTGAGAATAATAAGAAATGTTTCTTGCACATCAAATTGGATTAATCATTGCTGAAGCATTATCTGACACTGAAGACTGGAGTAATGATGCTGAAAACAATAGAAAACAGTTATTTGAAATTCTAATAATATTTCACAATATTACTGTTTTCACTATATTTTTGATCAAGTAAATGTAGCCTTGGTGTGCATAAGAGACGGCTTAGAAAAACATTAAAAAATGATTACCAAGCCCAAACTTTTGAATGTTTATGTTGTATGATTTTTATATATCCTGTCCATCTTCAGTTTTTCAGATTGTCAGTACAAACATCTTTTGTTCAGTGGCATTAAGAAAGCCTATGGGTGAACACACCCCTTACACTCATACCTACTGTAATTGTGAAATAACAAGAGCAACCTGGGGGACACAATTTGTCATCTGCTGTATTAGGAGAGAGAAAAAACAAAAAACAAGTGAGCAACGCATATTGCTATTTTCCTTAATGAACACTTCCTATTCTGCTTCCCTTGGCGGAGCTTTGCTATGTCGCTCATTAAAAATATGCATATGTAAGAAAAGTGCCATGTAAACACACACCGACACATACAATAAAATGTGCGTAAGGCCCAAATACGTGGAAGTTGTTACAGGAAGCAAAGCACTAATGAACGAACAAGCTGAGATGAGGTGCTCAGTTTATGAATCATTTATGTCATTATGACAAATGACATGTTAACCTTAAAAGGCTTTTTCTATGGTAGGAGAGTTTAAGTTGTAGAAATTGAGTAGAACTTGGTTAAACATGAAATTCATATTGGCTTCCTAAAGCTGAATTAGACAGGGGGGCCACACAGAGCTCACTAGGAGACCGCCGAACATGAATTATTACCAAATATAATTTTAGCTATTAGTTCACCATGCTGAGTATCAATCACTAGCATCTGAGGTGGAAATTAATATTTTGTGGAAGAAAATAGAGCGGTAGTGAGACGGGGACTAGATTTTCTATATTGTTCTTACACTTTTTTTTTTTAACTCCTGCAGAGTCTGACATTTTTAAATGTGGTGCTGGGATGAGTCTGACCCATTACCATACAGATTTCCCATTAACACTGCTTGCACAAATGCAAATTAACATGCACTGAATAAAAGAAAAGGGTAAAACAAAAAGAATAGGAAAAAATTATTATGCATAACTTACCATCCCTTCCAATTTTGTCTAATCACTGCCAGGGTCTATGTTTTGTCTCAAACGGAAAGGGAAAATCGTTTTAGAGGGAAATCATGTGGTCTCACTGCTTACTTTCGTCTGGCTTGTATCCTGGTTTCTTTGAGTTCTCTGTATGGTTTCCTGAGGAATGAGAGAGATCAGGATCAGGCTGAACCGTAAAATGACGCTCAGTTGAAAGAATTTATGCATTAAAGGGGTCCTATCTTGAGGAATCATTATTATTTTTTTCTTGGTCTTCTGAGATAAGATTTCATTGTATTAAGAAATTATACTATAACTTTCAGAACTCAACAAGACCATCTATGGAAATTGGTCCTCCTGATAATAGTACAATAAAAGTAAGTCCACTAATCCATGTACAATTTGTAACAGTATACAGCTTTATACATTCTTATTAAGATTAGTGGTTGATACATTTTTTTTTTTCATTGGAATCAAATTTTTTATACTTGCTCTCAAACAAGGTCTGTACTCATTTCAATTTGACCAGAAAAGTTTTGTGCACCTGTCACACGATTTTGTGAAGAGGCTGTTATTGAGAGATGGAGTAGCACAGTATGGAGTAATACTTGACTGCAAACCCACAGCTTGTGTGTGAGCTCCATTTACATTAAAGAGTCTGTTTAGAAGTTACTAGTCTGTTTTTCCCTTTTTTTTTGTCTTAAAGTGACTGAGCAATAAGAAGTTAAATTCATGGGTCAGAGAGAAGATAAAATATGGTCATGAAAAATTTTGTTTTGGTACACAACAACTGTACTAATATATAGTATACATTACTAAAATGTGCTCTTATATTTGTATTAATAGTGTTATAATTATTATGTTTTTTTTTAATATTTAAAATTATTATTATTAATAATATTATTAAATATTATTATGTACTCACAAAGTTGAATTTTTTTTTGCAATAGTACAACAACAATTCAATTATTCAACAAATCTGTTATGGTTTCATGCAAATGGAAAAACAAGAAATTTCTAATACATTACTGTTCAAAATTTGGTGTCTGTAAGATTTTTACAATGTTTTTGAAAGAAGTCTCATAATTCAAAAATACAGTAAAAACCATCATTGTGAAATATTATTACAATTTAAAATACAGTTTTCTGTTTTTACCTATTTTAAAATGAAATTAATTCCTGTGATGGCAAAGCTGAATTTTCAGCAGCGATTACTCCAGTCATCAGTGTCACATGATCCTTCGGAAATCACTCTTATATGCTAATTTGGTGCTCAAGAAACATTTCTTATTATTATCAATGTTGAAAACAGTTGTGCTGCTTGCTTATTTATTTATTTATTTATTTATTTATTTATTCATGTTTGTTTTGTTTTGTGTGGAAACTGTGATGATTGATCTATGATAATAATGGTCAAAAACTTTGTAAAGTTCTAATGGGACAATCTGCTTATGTTTTTATGGAGACATCAGTCCAGCACATATCAGTTGACGCACATTACTTTGTTGAGAATCATCACTTGTAACTGTCAATGCTGTGAGGCCCATTGCTACAGAATGACAGGCCTTGAACTGTCACATGAGGCTGTCACACATCCTTTCCATAGCTGCACATTACCCCTGTGTTATTTTGGCCTGATCGTATGTCAAAGTGAAGGGAAAAAGCAACAGGAAGGTTTTATACGAAGCTGGTCAGATGGCCACGAATCGCCACTATGTTTTGACTGCATTACACTTGTGTTTTTTTGTTCCGTTCATTGTTTAGTGCAGCGAACTCTGGTTGAGTGTGCGTGAGGAGTCTGGACTCAACCGAACGCATTTCCTCCTGATTAACGTGATGCCTGTCAGCTCGCTGAGACGTTCCCCTACGACCCCTCTAGACCAGACCCCCTCTTCTGCTACTCCTAATAGACGTGAAACGCTCCAGTCAATAATTTTTTCTACTCGTCTTCATCCCTCTCTCTCTCTGTGTCTCTCCTTCTCAGATTGCTGCATGTCAGGAGGAGGTTCACATCAGAAAGTTCAGCCAAATGTTATCTAGCACAGGGAGGTTTCAAATGGGAGGCCTATTGCTCCCCCTCTTCCAACTTCTAGTTTCTGACTCCCTCTCCAACTCTCTCCCTTGTGTCTCTCGCCCAATCTCCCTGCCCCCCTCAGCTGCCTTTCAAACTCGCAGCCAATAAGTGTCTGTGATAACATCAACAGCTGTCAAAGACCCAGGCAACTGCACTTGTCTCATAAACCCAAACACCTGTACTCTCTCATTCTTTTGATTGTTATCCCTCACACACACACACACACACACACACACACTGCTCTGCTCTCTATCACTCACATTGGTTTGATTTGCCTGTCAGAAAGAAGGGGATGTGCCAAGATCTGTGGAGCCGTGTGGAGGGGTGTGTGTGGGTGTATTCCGGGACGGGAGGGGGGGAATTTATAAACTGAGCGAGAGAGATAGACAAAAAGAGAGAGAGAAAAGCAGAGAGCATCTCTTCAAAAGTTTGGCACAGTTTGAAAGGCAGAACTGGGGGCTTATGGAGAGGATGTCACAACAAACTATACTAAGTCACCCCTTTTTCCACTTCTCTACCTCATTCTCTTGTTTAATTTCAATGAGAAAGTGTGTGTCAACATATGTTTGTATTTAAATGCCAGTCTCATCAGCACCTTTCGCCTCATGTGCACCCACCACCTGTCAGCCTCCAGATGCGTGTCTTTTCCTGGCCTACAACGCTCTTCCTTGGGCACCCTGGCTACATAATCTACCTTTCCCTAAAGGCTTTGGCTCCCATCACTGCCACTGTCGTGCTGGGCTGCTATATCCATCATTTAGTCAATGAGAAGTAATGACAGAGTAGAGCAAAACAACAGCAGTCTGTCTGCGTGTTCCTGTTTGAAGGGAAACACACCAGGTTGCTATGAGACGCAGCCCCATTGGAGCAGGAGCGAGGCCGCAGACGCCGAGACATTTTGGGATTTGAGACCGATTTGGTGTTTATGATCAGGTGCTGAGTGGAAACGAACAGGCTGCTTCTCTGGCATTTTTGATGTTGTGAATGTTCGCAGGGATATGACTATTCATGAGCTTTGGAGAAAAGGGGCGGGGTTTTTGGAGAGAGGGGCTGTTGTGGAGACAGGAAGTTCTCAATCAAAGTCTAGAGCAAACATGTTGTCTGTGAGTGTGTGAGCAAGAAAGCAGAGAGAAGGAGTGAGCGAGAGTAATGAGAACGTGTTTGGCGAGGGTGAGCTGTTCGTTATTCTGATTTATGTGTCAGACACATTAATGGTGGAATGGCACGCAGTCGTTCTCCTCCTCCACCATTGCAAGCTACTGATGGCCAGAGAGACAGAGAGCTGCTACTCACACTTAGACTTCTTCTGTCTGAGTGTGCGGTTATCTGTGATCATGCAGGATTCAGCATGTGTTAAGGTTTAACCCGTGACTAATCGCATTGCCTGTGCTGGATCACGGCTGTGTTCTGAGAACACTGACCCTCTAGAATTCGACTCTTTAAAGACCATACAGCATAGTCTACTCGTTCTAATAGAATTCCTGCAACTCATTGCGCTAGCAGCAGTCATGGGTTCCAGTCCTAGGAGTTATGGAATGCGTGAGCTGATCAGTCTATGGATACAAGCATCTTCCTAAAACATTACCGACGTTTACAATGTTACAATAAATGCTGTTCCTTTAAAACTTCACATTGATTACAGAATCCTGAAAAAAATCATGACTGTTTCCATATTAATATTAAGCAGCACAGCCTTTTACAACATTGATAATAATACATTTTTCTTGAGCACCAAATCAAGAAATTATTTCTGAAGAATCAGGTGGCACTGAAGACTTGAGTAATGGCTGCTTGAATAAATTACATTTAAATAAATTAAAATTTAAAATATACATTGAAATAGAAAACTATAATTTGTAATAATATTTCACAGTATTACTATTTTTATTGTGTTTTGATCAAATACATGCAGCATTCACGAGCATAAGAGACTTCTTTCAAAACACTTTTGATTGACAGTACATGTGTCACATATGTGTCAGAGGGCATGATTAATTCTGTTCAGTTTTTCTTTTTTGTCAATTTATTTAGTTAATAAATCAGATTTTTTTTCATGAATTAGATTATGCTATTAAAATATAATTTGAAGAATTCTAACACAAACCTAAAAATGTGAAAAGTTCAGCATGTATGAAAGCCATTATTCATGCTAGTTAATGGCATGTCATGGCACTTTGGTTCCCCGGAACACATCTCATCTAGCCGATCATGGATGTTTTATGACAATCGGCTGCCACATGTGCTGGCACTGGAGAAAATGTGACCCAAAAAAAAAAAAAAAAAAAAAAAAAAAAAATAAAAAAAATCTATAGATTGTCACAATAAGAAATCTAGTGGAATAAGCAATTTATATCTTAACACATAGTTCACATTGTTTAAGGCACAACATATATATGTCTGCAGTGACATAAAATATGGTTTTAATAAACCATTACAGACAAAGGAGGGGGTAGAAGAGGAAATATTTCTGCATCTTTTTTTTTCTGTTCAAACTCAATAGGTTTTGCTCTTTTTATTACCAATAAAAGAGGAAATGCTAAAGACTTGAGATGGGCCTTGTTTTAGGCACTCTTTTCTTTTCTTTTCTTTTCTTTTTTTTCTCTCTCCTAGATGCCAAGAACAAACAAATGGCAGTGAAATGTATGACACATAAAGACAAACCCAAACATGGAAGTATTTGACCTTTTCATTTTCCCTGATCCTAGTTTCAACATAAAAGAGCAAAAACAGGCTCTTCCGCCCATGAAGGTTGGGCTTGAGATTGACAGCAGTTGTTTGACAGAAGCTTGTTCATTTTAACCTCTTAAAATAAGAGACTGAAAGCTATCTCTTTGTGTTTTATGTGCAATAAACAGGAAATTTTGGATGTGTTTCCACTTTAGCATAAAGTCATTACTGCCAACATTGAAGAACACATAAGGACAGAATGGTAATTAAATATGCAAAGACAATTGTTTTATTTTAATTCATGCTCAATAGGAGCAAGTTAGCCAAAGGTCCAGGCCTGTGTCTCCCTGGGGATCTGTAAGAACCCATCATGGGCACCCAGCATGGCTATGCTCTTCTCCGCTGTGTCTTTGTGCCTATGGAACAAAGTAAAATGCCTGACATGTTTTTTTTCTTCTTCTCTGTCTCACTTGTTCTACTCCCTTTGTTAAATCTCAGGTTCAGGGAACAGAGGCCTAAGGGTAGATATAGAGGCAGTGCACTGTAAACATTTGGTAATTAGGAGCCTGGAATATCCGCTATCATTGCACTTTGTATTCCGCCAATGAAGGAGGTAAAGGGGGGTGTTGTCTCTCTCTCTCTTGAATTTTTTTTTGGTCACCACTTTTTCCACCGTCAGCCACTCTGTCGTAACACTTGTGGTACGTAAGGTTGATCATCCTGTGACTGAGGCCCCTGGCATTGTTAATGTTAATTAAAAGCAGTTTACTGTAGTACAGTAACTGTACTGTAGTTAGTTACTGTACTGCACTCCCACTGAAGCTAAGCAGGGCTGAGCCTGGTCAGTACCTGGATGGGAGACCTCCTGGGAAAACTAGGTTGCTGCTGGAAGAGGTGTTAGTGAGGCCAGCAGGGGGTGCTCACCCTGTGGTCTGTGTGGGTCCTAATGCCCCAGTATAGTGATGGGGACACTATACTGTCAACAAGCACAGTCCTTCGGATGAAACATTAAACCGAGGTCCTGAATCTCTGTGGTCATTAAAAATCCCAGGATGTCCGTCGAAAAAGAGTAGGGGTGTAACCCCGGCATCCTGGCCAAATTTGCCCATTGGCCTCTGTCCATCATCATGGCCTCCTAATCATCCCCATATTCTGATTGGCTTCATCACTCTGTCTCCTCTCTACCAATAAGCTAGTGTGTGGTGGGCGTTCTGGCGCAATATGGCTGCCGTCGCATCATCCAGGTGGATGCTGCACATTGGTGATGGTTGAGGAGATTCTCCCTTTCTATGTAAAGCGCTTTGAGTACCCAGAAAAGCACTATATAAATGTAAGGAATTATTATAATTATAATTATAATTATTATTAGTTACACCCTGCTGACTACGATGAAGTGCACCACAGTGCCACCTCAGGGCAGAATGGACAGCACCACCCCATTCTTAAAGAGCTAGTTCACCCAAAAATGAAAATTAGCCCATAAATTACTCACCCTCAAGTCATCCTAGGTGTATATGCCTTTCTTCTTTCAGACGAATCCAGTCGGAGTTATATTAAAAATTGTCTTTGATCTTTCAAGTTGTTTAATGCCACTCAGCGGGTGTTGCATGCATCCGTCCAAAAGAAGTTAAACAAAAAGCGCCCATCCATAAAAAAAAAAGGGTGAACTAACCCTTTAAAGGGATAAATTACCTAAATTCAAATTTTGTCATCATTTATCATATAATTCCAAACCTGTATGATTTGGAAAACCAAAAAGGATATTTTGAAGAGAAAAAAATAAAAATAAAGAAATTATAAAAATTTCTTCTGTTGTGTTCCACCGAAGAAGTAAAGTCACGCAGTCTTAAGAAAATTCCCTAAAAAATTAATTTAAAGGAATTTTCTGTATTGATTTTTCACAGGTGTTTTTCCTCTAACATAATACATTATAAAACATTATAACTTGCACTGTGTTGGTTTTATGTTTAAGGGGGATGTCTGTAAAAGTTAGCAGATAATGTCCTTGCAGAAAATTGCCAGTACCTTTTCCATTTTTTAATTTTTCTAACAGTGTACAGGTTTGGAAAGACATGTGGGTGAGTAAATGAGTAAATAAAAATATGGCTCAAAATGAATGCTCCACAAAAAAAACCACAACAATAAATTTCACTATATAACTCTGTCACAAGATTATCACCTATCATGTGTGATCCAAGTTCTGTAATTGGCCTTTACTGCGAGAGTCTTTGCTATTCCGTACCAGTCGGACTTGTAACCGAAATGCTTTGTGTTAGTGTCAGAGGCATTAGCATAAAATGCAGTCGCACGCAAAACGAAACGGTCAGGATGTGTCTGATTTCAGTTCTGATTGAAGATCAGAAGACGAGATCTGCATCAGCTCAGTGGGCAGTGGAGGTTTGTTGGTGGTGGCAATGGCACAAAGGCTGTCTTTGTTTTAAAGGGAGGCGGGCCATGCTGGGCTGTAATTAGCTTGCTGCAGGTTGCTGGGCCTAGGCTCATTTGTGTTAGGCGGCGGGTAATTGTGTTGTAAAGTGCGGGACGAGTGAATGATGGCGTAGGCCAGTGCTGCAGGTGATTTGTGAGGCTGTGGCCTTGCTATACGCATTACTAAGCAATCTTGATGTATTTATTTATGCCATGCAAATAAAATCCGAGAATCAAAAGTGTGGATGACTCCTGCTAAGATACCGGTGGAACAAGAATGAGAGAGAGAGAGAGGGGGGGGATACGGAGGTGTATATTTGTGTTTTTATGTATTGTTATAGTGCCGTAAAGAGTTGAGTGAATTAAAGTGGGAGGAGGGGTAGGTGTGAGCTTGTTTATATGCACAACAAAGCTTCATAAAAACACGTGTGTGTGTGTGTGTGTGTGTGCGCACGCACGCACGCGCGTGTGTTTGCTGCAGGCTAGAGTACTATGTCTGCTCTCCTTCCTGATGTTGGGAGCTGTGTAAGAACAGACACTGCAGGCAGGCCCCCAGGCAACCCTCGGGGCCTTCAAGACAACAGAGACACTCACCTGTTGTTACACACATAAACAGTCGAATGCACAAAACACATACGAATCTGAAGTGGTAAGAATGAATTGATTCATGCATCTTTCAGTCAGCCAGTCTCTCTCTCTCTCTCTCGATTTCGTCTCTCTCTCTTTGTGACCACTTAATTCCCACATATCCACTCAAACAGTAGAGTAGTACTTCAATCAGAGATTAAATAAAGGAACAAAAATAGGAATGAAAGGCAGGACAAACACATACCTGCATGAACGCAAGGGCTAAATCAAAGCTGTTGTGCGGCAGAGAGGTAGCTATTAGCTCTACATGCATTTATTATGAGATACAGTAGGCAGGGTTTAATTATATGATGAAGTTGGCCTGGTGTATTTTGCTGCGAGTGACAAAGGTTTATGCAAAGCCAGTCATTATCACTGTCAGGGAGAGGGAGAGCTAGGTTCCGCTCTCATGGCTGAAGGTGTCATTAGAGCTGTCTGAGACCCTGGCTGAGCCCTCCTCTGCGTCCTTACACATCGCTTTAAGACTGTAAAGCCTGACATACGAAATGATAGACAGAAAAATCTAATTTTTGGAAATGAAACAGTTAGAAACTTTATCTAAAAAAGCTAGCTTCGAATGCACAAAACACATACTGAAGTGGTAAGAAGTGGTAAGAATGAATTGATTCATGCATCTTTCAGTCAGCCAGTCTCTCTCTCTCTCTCTCGATTTCGTCTCTCTCTCTTTGTGACCACTTAATTCCCACATATCCACTCAAACAGTAGAGTAGTACTTCAATCAGAGATTAAATAAAGGAACAAAAATAGGAATGAAAGGCAGGACAAACACATACCTGCATGAACGCAAGGGCTAAATCAAAGCTGTTGTGCGGCAGAGAGGTAGCTATTAGCTCTACATGCATTTATTATGAGATACAGTAGGCAGGGTTTAATTATATGATGAAGTTGGCCTGGTGTATTTTGCTGCGAGTGACAAAGGTTTATGCAAAGCCAGTCATTATCACTGTCAGGGAGAGGGAGAGCTAGGTTCCGCTCTCATGGCTGAAGGTGTCATTAGAGCTGTCTGAGACCCTGGCTGAGCCCTCCTCTGCGTCCTTACACATCGCTTTAAGACTGTAAAGCCTGACATACGAAATGATAGACAGAAAAATCTAATTTTTGGAAATGAAACAGTTAGAAACTTTATCTAAAAAAGCTAGCTTGCATACACTGTAAATAATGATTTTTAGTAGTATGTAAGATTAATGGATTATGTTTTACAAGAAATACTATTTTAGTGTTTCTACATCAAAATGTAATGTTTTATTCAATGTGTTACTTGATGTTTTTTTGATTGTGAGATTTACTAGCAATATCTGAGTGAAAACTCTTTCTACAACTATTTTCAGTCTATGCAATTTGTGTATCATATTTGATACATCAGGGTTTTATGACCCATATACACTGTTAAAAATATAAATGCGAGAGAGAGAGAGAGAGAGAGAGAGAGAGAGAGAGAGAGAGATAAGTTGTAAATGAAGATTATTAGAGTATATCTTGAAATACAATTATATTTCAGTCTTTCTACTTCAAAATTTCCTATTTAATTCAAGGTGGCACTCGCCATTTCTTTGTATTTAAATTTTCACTAAGAAATTGCTAGTAAATTTCACAAATGAAATCCTACACCTTTTTTTTTTCAATGTAGTGTAATGAGGGGTAAAGAAAACACACACACACACACACACACACACACACACACACCTCGATTTTATTCAGAGGCCCAAACTGAGCAAAAATATGGAATTTGGTACAGATATTGTTATTTGTTTGGCCAAAAATTAAGATAAAATTATGATAGCTTGTAATGTAAAACAATGAAATTATAATAACAATATAACAGACTGCTTACATAAAATGGATAAATCAGTTGTCACTTTATGTCTTGAGTGAGGTGATATTTAAATGCTTATTTCAGGGGTGTAAACATATACGCAGTACAATGATGATATGTACAAATAAACTTTCCTCAAAAGCCTGTTGTATCGTATTTGCAAACCTAAGTTGCTTCAGTTCAGTAAATGTTCATCTTAAAATATTACTCACAATATAAAAGTTGTTCTTACATTATATATATATACGTATATATATACTGTATATATAAAATCGTTCAAGATTTCACAGCGAAACTATGAGGCTGAAGGCATGCAGATGGTTGTGTACAGCAGGTTTATTAAATAAGATACTGTCGGCTTTATATAGGGTTAATATTTGTGAGTGCCACTCTTTCTCATTTTGCAGAGAATTTTCTAAGATCATGACATTGTCTCAACCAAAGACATTAACCTTTTACCTTAATTCACAAGCAGTCATTGTCAATAAACTTTATGAATTCCTGTGATACTCTGCTAAACATATGATAGTAATGTAGCTGAATAAAGAGGAGAACTTTGTCTGGTCTGTGCGCTGAGACCACATAATATCTCTAGCAGGGTGTGGAGGGGGTCCGAGACCGCTGCATGACCCTGTGCCGTTAGCTGAAGGAGAGTGTCAGGGCTTGATTTCATTTGCTATGATAACAGCCATTTCCTCCTGTCAGACAGCACACACACAGCCTGTCCCTCTCCAGCCAGCAGGCTTCAGTTAAGGCCACAGAGAGAGGATTCACCCTGTCATCATGTTTACTTGATCGGTTTCCTTTTTAATTAGTCACTTTCATTCATTCTTTTCTGTGTGGTAGAGAAACATTTACTGGGTAGTATGATACTTAGAATGATGTTAACAATGAGTGATAATACCATTACAAAAGCATCTTAAAAAATGTTTAAGAAAGACTTGTCTTATGCTTACCAGGCTGCATACAGCAAAAATACAGTAAAAACAGTAATATTGTGAAATATTATTACAATTTAAAATAACTGTTAATGTCTTGACAATACTTTTGTTTTTTTGCCACACAAATGTGTAACCTGTAATTTGGTACCTAAACACGGTAATAATATCTGAGTGTACCATTGTAGCACTGCAGAATTAACACTTCCACATCCAGTTTTTTTCCATTCAGTTTGTAATTTCAGAAGCATTTAAAGGCCTCTGAGAAAGATGGAGAGAAAAGGACAGAGTGTGGGGAAAGAGAGAGGTGTCAGACTGATCCTGTACTCTTGTCTTTCAAACTCTCATTGAGAGTTCTGCTTCTCACTCTTTCATTGTACTTTTTATTCTCTTTACCCCCTGCTCTCTTTGCCCTCCCAATTCTTCTCTTGCCATGGTTAAAGAATGACAAGAGCGAATGATCAAAACCTCCAGCTCTTTTTACCCTTGTCCATCACTCTGCATTGTGTGCCTCTCTTTCTGTCTCACTGTCTGTTCCTTCCTCTCTCTCAGCTGACAGCTTTTAGCTTCAGCATGATTCAAGTTCTCTTCTCTTCTCCTCCACGTGACCCCATTCCTTCTGCAAACAGTCTACAATTAACAATCAGATGACAAGAAGTGAATGTAAATTATAATATATTCCCTTTGTATATTGAAATTAATACATACTTTTTTCTCTTTTCTGCTGTTCTCTCTTTCTTTCTTTCTTTCTTTTTTGTCATGCTTTTTGCATTTTATTTAATTTACTCCTTTTGTTAAGATTGTTTAATGTTTTTAAATGATGTCTCATGTTCATCAAGACTTTGTTTATTAATATTAGTTTATACTATATTATCAGTAATATTCTTAAATATTGTTGCATTTTAAAATAAATGTTTTCTGTTTGAATTTATTTTAAAATGTAATTTATTCTTGTGATGCAAAGCTGAATTTTCAGCATCCGTTATTCCAGTCTTTAGTGGTCCTTCAGATCTGATTGTATGCCTATTTCTTCTATCTTTGATGAACAAAAAGTTTAACAGAACCACATTTATGTGAATTAGAAATATTTTGTAATATTTTTTAAAAGGTCACTTTTGATCAATTTAATCTGGCCTTGCTAAGAAACAAATTAATTTCTTTAAATTGTTTCTTAAAAAAAGAATTGCAGTAAACTCTATAATAGAGTTAGATTAGACTTTATTCCAGTCATATACAGGTATACACTAGAAATGAAATGTTGTTGTTAAATGTCAGTGCATGTAATGTTGTACAGTTGTACACAGTGAGTAATAGAGAAAAGTAAACTAAGAAAGATTAACAAAAAAAAAGATCTTAAGGCTGCACTGTACACTCTCTCTGTATTTCTTTGACTCTATCTCTCTGGTCCTCATATAACATAAAATGCATACACGATCTCTGCTAAGGGTTCTTTCCATCAGACAGCACTCTTTTCCTTTAACTACGGTCCATGACAGGGCTGAGGAGAGAATAGCAATGCACATGTCACCCGGTATCTGCACAGGGCCTGTGAGAGATACAGTATTGCTGCCGTCGCCCCAGCACCACTTGCACACAGCAGTGCAGCCATGCTTATCTGCGCTACACCGCCGGTGCATTACTTGTCTGCGGGCTGCGGATCACTTCGGACAGTATCATTAAATGCCATGTCATTACCCGTTATGGAGCGATGCCCCTCGCCTTGTGGAGAGGGGGTTGATGAGTGCTCATGTGGGCGTATGTTTTGAAGGAGCACTGAAGAGGTGGTCGAAGCACAGGATGGACAGCGCGAAAGACGGAATTGGCATTAAATTGTTGAGGGGAGCTGTATTGACTTTGACTGCTGCAGGAAAGGGCTGTTAGTGCGTGTGCTAGACAATGTTTGTCACTGGAGTGAGGGCAGGCTGAGCAGACGTGCCGGGCTCAGGGAGAGAAGGCGCGGGCTGAGCGATATGGATAGGTGAAGTCTCCCGGTGGGACGTGCTGCACCGAGCTGCGAGGAGAGAGGCTAAATTGAAGGTTTATTTATCCAATTCGCTGTCAAGGTCGGCTTGTCGGGAAGCTGTCCTGTGTGTGCTCACCAAATGCCAAAATCCCGACGAATTGTTAAGAGAAAGCTGAGGGCTCTGGAATCAATGACCTTTGTGCATCAGGCATCAACATGCCAGAGTCTCTTAAGGCCATTCTTTACTGGCTATTACACGTGCCTTTTAAAACGAGAGGGAGGCGAGGAGCTGTCTAAAAACACCAGCACACATATATACAGACACGCACACATACGGGTGAATGCCGGGAAGCTGACAGACTACAACACGTGCTACATTGATGGCACACGTTTGACTGAAAGAGTATAGCATGAAGATCCTGATTGCAATGAATGCCATCGTGGCAGTGCCGTTAAAATTCCCTTACTGCTGCATTGCATTTTGCAAAGCTCACAAATGTCACATTTAATTTAATAAAGGAAGTGCATTTCATGATTATAACTGAGTTTAAATTAAACAAGGTGGGTTGAAAAGGGTCAGGCGTTTCACTTTCAATTAAGATAACTCTTCATTGTTTATCACGCAGTGTAAGATTAAGCACAGATGGCTACAATGATGACGTCTATGTAGATCCTGTTTTCTTGTATTGATTCCCACACTGAACAGAGAGCAGATTTTCTCAGGTTTGTGTACATAATATGTTCTTATGTGAAGACAACAAAACCCAATTTCTTTGTAGATTTGAACTAGCAAAACGTGTCATAAAAAAGATCTTTTCAAATTCTGTATATAGACTAGTCCATTATTAACAGGGATCATGATTTAAATATTTTAGATGTACTTAACTATATCAATGTACATTTTAACATGAAAAACATTTGATAGTTGTATATAATATTTGCATTTGCATGTATGTGTATTAATGAATAATGAACAAAGTTACCATCTAGACACCCACCTCCCTACATAAAAAAAAAAAAGTAGTCAAAATCAAAGTAACAGAAATATGGTTAAACTACTGTGCTGCTGGTGTCCTAATGATATATCATCTATTAATCATGCTGTGGAGAAATATTTAAATGACTATTTGAGAAGAGTGAGGGTGAGGAGGCTGTCTACAAGTTCACTGATCTCTTAATGAGGTTATAGCAATGTTTGCAAAATTTATACAGCGCACTTTCCTGTCGATGACTGTACTGTTTCTATTTGCAGTATGTGTGCTTTGGCTGTTGAGTTGTGGTTCCAGTATTTTCATTCAGTTACTTGGTTTTCTAATCACTGCACATGAGTGAGCTGACAAAGGTTTGATAGGAAGCTTAATTCCTTTATAGCATGTGGACAGACGGAGCGCTCCTACAGAGGGACCACCTCGTCAAAGTTTCAGAAGGCCCTGTCAACATGAAAAGAACATGACCTTTAAGTTGTATCAGCATGTTTGCTGATGCATACAGGGGAGTAGAAAAGGTTCCACAGCCATATACAGTGGGTACGGAAAGTATTCAGACCCCCTTAAATTTTTCACTCTAGAATCCAATCCAACTGATCAAAAGTGACAGTAAAAATGTATCACAGTTTCCACAAAAATATTAAGCAGTACAACTCTTTTCAACACTGATGTTAGTAAGAAATGTTTATTGAGTGCCATATATTAAAATAAAGAAGTCTCTTATGCTCACCTCAATGTTTTAAAAAAAAATCACAGACTCAAACTTTTGATGGGTAGTGTACAGGTAGAGTATATATTGTACAGTACTAAACAGAAAGCATCTTATATATATATATATATATATATATATATAAAACTTAAATTCCCCAAATTAATGAACCTTATCTAGTTTCTCAAAACTCTTTGAAATGTCCCTTATCTGAGATAAACAGTCGGTCCATTGGTTTTAATGCAGAATTCCAGTGAAAGGACCACATTGGGAAGCAGACCACAGCGCTCAGATGAATTAGTCTCAGTTTTTTTCCCAACTGGCCGGATAAAATCCTTGTGCTCGTTTCAGTCATGCAATCGGCATTTCTCACGCAGAACTCCAGGGTGCTGGGGAATGGCTTGACTGACAGGGGTTTTCAATCACAGTTTGTATGTTTCTCTCCTGTAGGCCTGATGGGAAACACAGGCTCAGGGATCAGAGACAGCAACCTACAGTGTGCCCCATACTAATACCGTATTCATATCATTTATTTCATCTCACGGAATCACAAATACCTACAAATTTCCTTTATCGAAATGAAACCGTGGCTAACTGGTAATGTATGCCAACAAAACCTTAGGGGACACATTCTCATTGGACTTCTGGTGTAGAGGAAGTGATATATAACAACGTGATATATGAACCTTCAGTGATTATTATTCAAATGCCCATTATCACCACGAACATTGAATAATCCCCATTGAGCATGTACATGTATACACTCAGTTTAGTTTCATTTGCATTGTAAGGCTGCATTAGCATACAATGCCCTGTAGTGTATCTGTTTCTGTGGGTCGTGGATTAGCACACGGTGCACTTTTATCAGCAGTTTAAGCCGCAGCTCAGTTTTGCTCCTTTACTTTTTAACTTTTTTTTTCCTTTTTTTTTTTGTACATGAATGCGCAAGGCAACGTGATACATATGTTGATTTGGAGGAACAGAGACTTGCAACTGAGCTCTGTGCCTGCATTTATTTTTTCAAACATGCTGGCCGCTGCACATTTCAGATAGGCCCAGCCTTGGGATATTCATCCTTGAGAGCACAAAGATATGCCGTACCACTTTCGTTTGGCTTTGAAACGGGGTAAATTGCAATCACTGTTGGCTTAAGGGAGAAACAAGGCTTATTATTATGGGTCTCAACTGATTTTACACTTAACAATATGACAGACGAAATGGTTGCTTGTGCAATGCTTTGTTTTTGATGGTACAAGGAAACAGTATATCGTAGATTAATCTGCTTTTTTGCAGCATGTGGACATACAAAGACGCACACGTTCACAAAAACACACACGGTCTGTGGGTGGAGGCGGTGTGTGTTCAGCTAGAGATGAGACACAGACGCTCGGTGGACACAATGCGGGCGGTGACTGATGACCAAACACTAGCAGAGTATCAACTCACCATGGGACTCAATAAACTGCACGAGGACCTGAGGGCATAGGCCACCTGAACCCGTGCCAATTTGTGCATTCGTGTATGTGCGTTTGAGCACACTAGCAGAACGAAAGCCCTTATCACATAAATAATACACTTCCAACACATGTTCATCACTTTGAGGGTGATGCCCTTTGCTCCTAGAGCAGCTCTACTATTGGAACATATGAGGTTAAAACCCTGCTGGGGAATCAAGTAATCACTGGTGCAGTTTAGATACTTTAGGGTCATAGTGTGTTCATCTGAATATGTGCTTTAACCTTTTTACAGTATGCATAAATTAGCACTTGAATGTGAAAGGAACAATCTCCTAGATAGATGGAAAGCATTTAAGTGTATTATTCAATTCAAAACTGCCTGGGTCATTCCTGTTATGCGGCACCCTTTTAACTTTTTTGGGGAAAAAAAGTTAATTGTTGAAAGTTAATTAAGTATTCACATAAAAGTTAACCTTTCAAAATGTTAAGAAAACAACAGGCTGGGGTAATTCAGCCTGTGAAATTGTTATTTTATAACATTATAATTTTCACAATGGCAAGAACATTTTAGATCTGCAACAGAATGGACAAAAGAGGGATAAAGTTAGCCTTTGCTTAGTTTTAAGTTAATTGCAATGCAGGCTCACTGGAAAAACGTGCCTGTGTCCACATTTCTGCAAAATGATATTCGAATGCTTCATTCATCTTTCATGCCACTTTTGAAGTGCCTATTGAGCAGTGCAAAAACCATGCTTAGTTTTATCAAAAACAGATGAACGTACCTGTGGCAACGTTTTATTACGTTGGTTGTTTTACGTATTGTTCAGAAATTAAATGTCCAGTGAGTGGCGCTAAAAGGTTGCTAAGGTGACGATAAGGTTAATCAATTGAAAATAACTTACCACCTACACTAACCCACCTTAAACCTAACCAATAGTGTTAACAAAAACAAGCGTGTGATAAAATACATTTGCTAAAGCAACCATGCCATTTGAGTTTTCTACTGCAAGTCTTTGAGCTATTTTACTGTGACTCATCATTGAGCTTTGTAATGCAAGTGCTGTACCAGGTGAGCTACCGAGCAAGTTTACTATGTAAGAAAAGCCATACATATGGAGCTGATTATGTAATGAACATGTAAAAATTTATTAGATTACAAATCATGCTCTGTTTTGACATAACATAGTATTGTGCAAGAAACCGTACAAAGCTAAGTCTTTATTAATCAGTAATCTGCACCTGTGAAAAGTGATGATAATCTGTGTGAAAAGTGATTAATTTCAGCAGTTTTGCAGAAATATAGGTAGAGGCATATTTTTGCAGTGAGCTTTTTGGTTAGTTTTGATATTTTTTTGACATTGTAATATAACAGGATGTAATGTTTTAAATAAACATTAAACGTTACATAATTCTTAAAATGTATAGTCTTACTATTTCAATATATTGATGTTATATTTGCATTTAATAACTTGCATTTCTTAATTAAGAAAGATAAATATATTTCATAATTTTCCATGGTAAGCAGAAATGGCAACATCCATTCAAACAAAGTAATGAAATGAATTAGAATTACCCCATGTTTACTTAATTGTGATTGTGAGGAAATAAAACTAAATAATATTATTTACTTCTTTAACAATTTTGAGTTTAATATTGCATCCAGTATATTAAGACATATATGATTGGGGACATGAGAATGTACTGCAAAAAAGCAGTGACCCACCTGATAAATTGAAGTGCTTTTCTTTAATCTAATAATGCTCTGAAGTAGATAACTTCTCAGAAATCTCATTGGCTTTCTCTTAGATCAATACAAAGCAAAGGTGCAGGCGGGCTTCTTGAAACTCTCTTGAAAAAGTGTTCTTTATTAAGCACTCAAAGCACACAAGCACAGACACACACATTTGTGCTGTGATAGTTGAAATATTACACTGGCATATTACATTGATGTTGTGGTGCTAACACAGTGTATCTATAGGTTTTTAAGCACAAGGCTAGCTTACTCACCGCTTTGACAGATCAAGAGTAAATCAGAAGGCCCGTGACTGCGAGTGCCAGGGTATTTTTTTTAATCTAATTCCAGGGCCTTGAAACAACTTGCTTATTTTCGTCTCAGTTTTGGCTCTCCGCTAAAATAAAACATTGAGCGATGAATGCGCTGACAGGTCATTGTGTGTCAAGCTGTCACTCTGTAATGGATACATCTTTCAGCTGCAGAGCTGATGGCAAGAGAACAGGAGGGGAGGGAAACTGGGAGGAAGAGGTGGAGATGGAGAGACAGAGAAACAGACACAAACAGAGAAAGTGGGAGGGAGTTACACTAAAGAAAAAAAACAAAACAAAACAGAGAAATAAAACTAAAAAAGAGAAACTTTTTTTTTCTTCTCAGTTCACAATGCATCTTCTCTGTGACCAAACACTTGTCACGTGGAGGGAGAAGTTGAATACATTTTTAATGATCCTGAGTACAAGTGCTGCTTTGAAAATCTGCTGCACCTAATTTTTTTTTCTTCGTTAGCCAAGGCTCGCTAATGCATCAGAAACGCTAGCAGCCTGTCCTGAGGAAAAGCACTATAATTGTGTTGTTCTAATATCGCGCCTCCCTCTAATGTTCTCCCGGTAATCAAGCTGGGATTTATTTATTTATTTATTGAGGTATTCTATTTAATATATTCTCTTATTGCATCATATCTCATACAAATCTTGTCAATTACAATCGCTTGTGGATGACAGTCCAAATAATTATACACGTTTCCTTAAATTCTCTTTGTGAGCTTGGTTAATCAAGCCTTGAATGAATGATTGCGCTGTTTATATAAATTCTGTCTGTTCACTCTCAAGTCCCTCATGCCAGTTTTCACCTCTCATTTTCAAACCTAATAAGAAAAACGAATACATTAAGCTCTAGTCAGGGGTTCCTGATGCAATCAAACTAAATGTATTCACAGCAAAATCTAGAATACAAAGCTCCGTGGCCATGTTGATAATGCCGCCCATCTTCTCCATCTCTGTACTGAACGAGTGTGTTTCTGTTTGCAGAACTCCATAGAAATTGAAACGAGTGCCAGAGAAAAGGGAGAGACAAGCAATATTTTCAGGCTTTATAAGTGAGTTTATGGGCCTTTTATTTAAATAAATGAATTGGAAGCATTTCATGTGATTGAAAGGAGCTTAGTATTCAAATAGGTGGCCTAAGGCCTTGGTGCGCGCCTCTCAGTCCAAATCTCTTTAATGCCAGCGAACCCGGCTCCGCCATATGCCGTGTGTTGTTTGGGCTGTTGAGGGAAACCGGGGGAGGCTGTTACAGCCAATCCATGCATTATTTATTGAGAGATATTAACTACTTCAGTTCTGTTATTAAAACTAGAGGGTTTGGCCTTGAATAGCGAAGATGAATGTTAACAATTCTCACAATTGAATTCAACAGCCTTCCCTACTTGGCGCTTTATAAAAGCTGCAAGTGTTGTGCATGTTTTACCAGTTCGCTCTATTGTTGTTTTAAGCAGGACCCTTTTCTCCAGTCAGTTGAAATTGTTCATTAATTTTTACAGTACTTTTGTGCAGTTAAAGTGTAGGGTAGGGTAAGTACATGTATTATATTATATAACAAGACTATGTATACAGCATCTGTTAAAGAAATGTTCTGGGTTTCCGTACTTAATTTATGAAGTAATTTATGCCACACATGCTTTTAATTTGGACGCATCCCGCCTTTTCTTAAATAAATAAACAAACAATCAAATAAAGTTTATGGTGAGGCATTTACAATGGAAGTAAATGAGACCAATTAAAAAAAAAAAAATTGGACCCACTTTATATTAAGTGGCCTTAACAACTATGTACTTACATTTAAATGAATAATTTGGTACAATGCACTTATTGATATAAGGAGCCCATATAAGCACATATGAAAAAAAAAAAATCAGAATTGTATAGTAGCCTATTTGTACAGTGCAACAGCAAAGAGCTTTTTTTACATTTTAGAGAAGTCAAGTTGCGATACCGAACAGGACCACATGGAGATGCCAAAAACCCATAAACCAACCGCCTGCTGACTGCATATATCTACTACAGTACACGGATCCATTCAGAATAACTAACAAATGACACAGCAACATAGCCTACACATGACAAATCAAAACATTATCGCGAATGTGTGTGGAAACAACGTGAATGTACGGAAATGTCTGTGCCTGTGCATAAATACAATGTGCCATCAGTGCGTCAAGAGCACTCATACACGCATTATTATAACGGACTCTGTACGCCACCGCAATCGCCTTAACCATGATTGCAGTCTTCATCCATCAAACTTTACTAGCGAGACTAGTTATCAAGTCGTGAAAACGTAGTTTGCGTCTCATCTGGACATACAGTGGTGGGATGTGTTGACAATCCGTTCAGTCTGTACTTTACACAAAGCGCGACGTGTGAGGGCTCGTGCTCTTCAGAGACAATCACAGAATATGACAGAGCTTGTGTTTAAAAGTGAAACACACTGGAATGAATAATTCAATGAAAACGCAGCACAATTCTCTATTCTCTCTGCAATCTCTGATGTAATCAGCCTGTTTTCCTTTATATTAGCGCTGTTTTGGACGGATTGTTTGAATGCATTCACTTACTGGATCATTGGACTGAAAACTTTCCCGCAGTTTAGCGGCTTAAAATGACCTGATCGCAAGCAGAGTAGCAAATTTGGGTTAAAGGGTTAGAATAGAAATTGTGCTTCAGTAATTTTGCGTTAATTGCGTTAAATTATTTTAACGCATTAAGGATTGTAAAATTAATTGTATGCGTTAACACGTTGCCATTGACAGCCCTACTGTGAAAGTAAACAGCTGGGAAATAAATTGCATGTTTATTTTAGAACTGTGTGGCAGCCGCAATATACAGTAAATAAATCAATAAATCCACTGCTCTCTTGTCTCCTCTGAGGCTGGGACTTTAAATAGTGTTCTGTGCTTGGGTTAAGATTACAGATTAAGGGGCGGTAATATTATAATGAGATCCCTTTGCAACGTCACTAGGGGAGCGAAATCAGACGCACTTATTTTTTTTCAGACGTTTGCAGAAAAAGGCTTACCAAAACAAAGTTACTGGGTTAATCTTTTTCACGTTGCCTTGGTTGGTAGATGCACCGGGGACCTGATTATAACACTTAAAACCTGGAAAAGTCAGATTTTCATGATATGTCACCTTTAAATCAGCATTTAAATTTGGATACTGTGAACTTTACACAGCAACGTCTCAGGTTACGTATGTAACCCTGGTTCCTCGAGGGAACGAGACACTGCGTCGGAAAACACTAGGAGAACACCTTCTGTGACCACGCTCTGAATAACATGTGAAATCAGTCCAATAGCTGAGCGGGACCTGGTCATGACCAGGAAGCTATAAAAGCACATGCGGCGGGGCCAGCGTCAGCTTCAGGAATGAGGCAAGCGCTGGCAGGGATGCCGGAATTATGGCACCGAGATGCAGCGTCTCGTTCCCTCGAGGAACCAGGGTTACATACGTAACCTGGTTCTCCTAGCGTTTTCCGACGCAGCTCGAGTTCCTGAAGAGGAACTATTGTTTATCTTGTGGCTATATTATTGAAACTGTGAGTATTTTGTGATTTGCAGATTGGCCCTATTGCCTTTTCAATATAAATGCCTTATTTTAACTAAGTTATTTTTTTTCTTTTTTTTTTTTTCTAAAAAGTAAAAATGGGACAACTGGAAATTAATTTTTGTGGTAATCAAAATTTTGCAACGAATGCTGTTAATAAAGCTCAGCTTGTACTAAACCAGTTGTATTTTATTTTATTTAATATTTTTTATAAATCTAAAAGGAAGGAAAGAAAATGAGAAAGCGATGGATTGGAGTGAGCTCCTAGATGGATGATAAAGCATTTAAGGGAATTATTGAATTTATTTTGCTAAGTGAGCGCAACCAATTTTGGCTAAAGTGCAACCCACAGACTCTTCTGTGGTGGGAATAAGGAACCCTTGACCCCTGTGGTCAGAGAGGTCAAGCTATTCCAAAGACTCTGAGATGTTAGGCCATCTTTCACCTCTCGTCCATGTGAAACAAGCCCAGTGCCAATCATGTCTTCCAGGTGTTTGTGTGTGTGTGAGCATATGTGTGTATATGAGCTTAAATCTCAACCTCTAGCCCTTTGGTAAAAAGGGCGGGAGGTGGAAAATTCGTCCGGGCCCGGCAAGTCTTGCTGCCCATTGAGAATGAATGGCTTTAGCATGGCGCCCAGACAGAAAAATCAATGCCTCATATGAGGAGACTGCGGGGGTTAGGCTCCCATGTTCATGTCAACAAGGCTATTGGTTTTCTTAATACTCCAAAGTTGGCATTTCCCTTGCTGCGGGAGGGCCGATGCTGTGACTTGTGTGGTCAAAGCTTAACAAAGGGATTCTGCCTCCAACCTCCAACACTCAAATGCTGAGTCTGGCCGGGGCAAGGCAAAATTAATTCTACAGCATGGCACATGGCCATTAGTTTCAGTCCTGTATGTTTGTGTTTGCAGCGCTGAGCTGGACCACAGTAATGCCGGAACGGCAGATGAGCAGGTACAGGACTGACAGAGCTTCTGAAGGGCTTGTTTCGTTAACTACCATGTGTTGGTGTTTTTAAGAGCTGATCAGTGGTTTTAGGTTTCAAGTTTGAGGGAGAGCACAACCTCATATTAGGATGTTGTCAAGATTTAAGTGTAGAGTGTGCAAATTTGTTCTATGTTTAATATAAACGTAAACAAAAACACAAAGCTAAAGGTGTGGATTTGGTGAGAGAAAAAGAAAAGGGTGAGAAATAAAAATAGACTTTCTTCACAAGGCGTCAAAGAAATAGACAGTGAATAGACCTGATAAATTGTCCTTCACAATTTATATATATATTTCACTGACCGCCAAATGTTGTCCAACAAAACGTCTCAGGTTACGTATGTAACCCTAGTTCCTCGAGGGAACGAGACGCATACATATCAAAGGCTATGAAAACAAATAAAGGGAATGTAACTATGTAAGCCTTTATATTATGTGCAAAAAAGGGTTAAAATCACATTTCATTCTAACATTGCTGACAGCAAAATGGAAATATTTCCATGACTTTCTAACATTTACAGACGGAGAATATACCTGTGAAATGCAAGTTATGCATTTAGGAAAACAGCACATCTCAAACACATTACACAGCACGCAGTAGCCTATGTCTCTGTCAGTGGCCCACGCAGCCTTTCTGTCAGAGTATATGACGGGCCGAGCCACTTAAACTAATATGCGAAACAAAACTATAAACTATGTCTTACCAGTTTTTAAAGGCCTTAATATGAAGCTTGTCACATGTTTATAACAAATTGCATTATGCACTTTCTCCGCAGCAGTTCAGTCTGTGTCCTCCGCTATATTTTCAGATGCGCTCGTATCAAACTACTGTATATCGATATAAACGGTATTGCCTCATATCGAATCGCTTATAAATAAAATATCGATATATCGTACAAACTCGATATACCGCCCAGCCCTAATAAGAAACTATTCTTGAGCACCAAATCAGCATATTATAATGATTTCTGAAGGATCATGAGGCACTGAAGACTAGAGTAATGATGCTGAAAATTCATTACAAATTCATCACAAAATTTGCCATCACGGGAGTAAATTACTTTTTTAAAAATATATAGGTAACACTCTATAATAACTTTCATTAATAAATCATTAACATACATTATGTGATACTTAACAGACCATTAGTTAATATAAATTAAAACAGCTATAAACATGAGATAATGTGCTTTTTAATGTTTACTAATAACCTTATTATACATTACCTAATGATTAACAGATAATTAACGGATAACAGATAAAACCGAACCGGACGATTTGGTCAGTCGCACTTTTAAACACATTTTAGTTTTGCTATAGAAAATATACAAATTCATACTCTGATCACATAGAGCAGCAGCAGGAAGCACGTGAGGTTGTCATGGCAACCAGATACACTGCACGCAAATTATTATTTAATTATTTTGCCACCGTTTGCCACACTAAACTTAGCAATAAACACTATAGTGTATGAAGCTAAAGGTTTTTGGGTTAAGGTTCATAATGTAGAACATTTTTTACATTGTATGCTGTATGTGCATAGGTAGCTAGCAAACAAGGAATACAGCTGTTAAGCTGATAGTCACATTTAGCTGAGTTAGATCATGATTGAGAAACTGTTGGAAATGCTGCTATGGGGTATCCTATTTATTATTTTGGTGAAGCATTTCTATTAATATAGTCAAACTCATTCCATATCAGCAGAATAGTGTGGTACAGAAAGTCTATGTCCATAGAACAGGTTCTGAATTAATTATGTTACTGATATCTAATGGTCAAAAGCAATAGCAAAAGTAATATGTCAATATTATTAAATTGCAGACAAATATTTTGAATAGCTAGGCTGGCTTGTACACTATATTGCCAAAAGTATCGGGACGGTCGCCGTGATTTTGCCAAGGAATTTCATAGGGCCCAAAATTGCTAGCGGCGCCCCTGTTTGTAAGTATTAACTAATGATCCATTAAGCATTCTATAATGTTTGTTAATGATTTATTTATGAAGCTTTTAATAATTGTAAACCCCGTCAAAATCATTTGAAGATTTTTCAAAAGTGCATGATCACATGAATTGAAAGTTTAGTGACATTTGTAAGCATTTCAATTTACATTAAATAATGATATGTTAATCATTAGGTAATTTTTAATAAGTACATTAGTAATATATTTTTTACAAATATTATAAAAAAACATTTACTTTAACATTTTAATAATATTTCACAATAATACTGTTTACTGTATTACTGTGATCAGATAAATGCAGCCTTGGTTCAGCATAAGATAATTCAATACACATACATACATACATGCATACAAAGATCTTACTGACCCAAATTTCTGAACGGCAGTGTATAGTATGTACTCACTACAACAACTGAGCATTATATCACAGATTGTCAATATAAGCATTGTACTGAATTTTACCTTACAGATATCCACTCTGTATATTATCAGCTTACAAGCAACATCAATGTGATTTAACATTTTGAGTTATTACACACACAACATCCAGAGCACTAAATGTTTTAGCAATAGTACAAGAACAACAAAAAATAATCTTTCAATCATACACCATCCTCACTTGACCATAAAACAATATGCAATATAAATGACACCACAAATGAGCATGACTCATGTTTACCTAGTCAGTTTCATGCAATAATGCCTATTCTATACACCTCTCTACGACCGTGCCGCTCTTGAAGAGTTTGAAACAATTGGTGTTAGAGTTAGTTTGCTAAAGCATGCCCAGGACTATAACTATCTTTAACTTCAATTACTTCACTGTAATTGAGAAGCTCAGAAAATTAGTTTGTAATATGTGTCTTGTTCATTTCCAAACTGTAAAAATGTAAAGTAATTTTACATTTCAGAAAGTGCTTTATTTAAAACCATCACTACATAATTTACACAATCAGATCTGTACAGATTACAGGTACACCTTCAGATTTGGCTGAATGTTAAATTAGATGTTTAATTGGCATGACATAGTCAAAATAGCAAATCAAATCATGTATTAGCGTTAGAGTTAACAAACTGGCCAGATTAAATGCATTTGTATTCACACAATCACACAGATACTCTTTCCCCCTCTCTTTAAGTGTACATGATTCTCTATTATGCAAAGGAAACAAAAAGAACATAAGAGGAATCGGTGCACAGGAATAATTCCATTAGGGCTCTCTGGCTGTTTGATACACCATGCACTGATATATTTTCTAATAGGAGAAAGAGGAAACCAGCCAGGTAATTACTGCCGTAGCACATAGACGTACATCAAAACTCACCCTATTCACACAGAGTAGACCCTTTCCTAATCACTGCCCCCTTCGAAGAAAAAAAAAAAATTAATGTTACACTGTTGTTTAATTGCACAGGTCCCCTCTGTGGTGTGTAGTTAATTTAGGCTTTTGTTTTTCTTTAGTAGCTTTCTCCTTTACCGCCGTCATAACTGTGTTTGTTGGGGTGGGGGCAGCAGGAAAAGGGGAATGAGCATTGCTCACCCAGAGCAATCGGATGAAAACGCAGTGCAGATGTAATTTGTTTTCAATGGCTGTTTCAAAAGAATAATTGTGGTGACACTGGCCGATCGATAGTATGGATTTTTGTTTTGGAGTGCCCTGTGTGTGTGGTGCTAAGAGGAGTCAGGAAATACAGCACTGCAGCCTGAATACAATAAAAATGGATGGTGGGGGTCTGTGGGTATTTGTGGGGCTGCTCGCCTTCAGTTGGGCGGCAGACATCATTGGCGGGATTACTGAACGTGTCCTCTGGGCTACCAGAGCTAATCTGGTTGTGTGGCCATAGAAACTGCTGTTCCTGTCCCTCTTCCTCCCCCTCTCGCCTCTGCTACTCTTTCAGGGGGAAAAAAAACATTGACTACACTTGAATAAACTCAGTTAAGATGAAACGCAGCAATGGCACGTAAGAGAAAGAGAAAGGGAAGAGAAATAGATATAGACCTCCTGCACAACAGAAGTGGATTTTGAGAAATAGATCTGTACACAATGAATGGACCTGATTGAATAAAGCTGAAACACACCAGCTGACTTTACTGTGCATATAAAACACAATCCAAACTGATGCAATGAGACCGCATTTGAGGAAGTAACTAGCCAATGACGAATGACAGTAAACGCTAAGCTTTACAATGTATTCAAAATAAAGCAAATTCAGCATGTCAGCCGCCATGATGCTTAGTAAAGGGTCTTCCAGCTGAAGTGACAATCATGTGTGATATTTGTTTTTCCAGATGGATCTTTGTAGGCGACTGTATATTTATGATCCAGATTATTTATTTTGTGGACTAGACCCAAATGAGCTCCACATGAAAACTGTTCTCTTCCTCATAATCTTACAAGAAGTGATGTTTTAAGTGTTTTCATTATAGGTCCATGCTGGATACAATAGCTCCATGTTTGTTATTTTAATTTTTTTTATTTTGTTTACTAACAGATGATGATCAATAATTGTTCACTCACAAGCACTTTGTGCTATGTAGCTCTAAAATGTTTGTTTATTGATTGGTTGATTGATTGATATTTTAAAATAATTTATAGGATTTAACCAGTATTTGCAGCTGATCAAAACTAAACACAGTTTGACAATCTGTATTTATATTTAAATTATTGTTTGTGTTTAGCTCCAGGAAAATAGGTCTTTTGAGTACAAAAGAAAAGCTTACAAATGAACCAATGACCATTTTTCTCTTGAATATAATTTCATTTGTGGTCCTTTTATATTTGGGGTTTTAATAGGATATTTTCCCCAGGGTAGATAGTCATTGCTTTGACTGAGGATGGAATCCATTTTTTAGGTTCTTTCTCTCTGTGACTCACACTCATGTCCTTAGGCCCTTTCCCAAATAGCCTCTCTGTGTGCTAAATAATAGGCCGTTCACACGTTTGGAAAATCAGACTTTGTTTTTCCAGTAGTAACTTTTGAGGGTTCCTTTCATTTGTCTGGGAAAATGTGAGGGTGTAGAGGTGGCGATATCAGTGATATGTTACACATATTTGCTTCCCTGTGTTGGGTGTGTGTGTGTGTGTGTGTCTGTTTCTATGTGTGTCCAGTGGTACAGGGCTATTTAAGAGAGAATCATTTCTCTCTTAGGCCTCACATCCATGATCTCTCTCTCTTCCTCTTCAGTATTCCCAAGTGATCAGTTGCCACCAGAGGCTCAGGGGCTGATTTATTAGCATGGCCTGAGCTCCTGTCCTCTGCCTGAGTGCATCTGCAATGGAAAAATATCCTCTTTTTTAAAAAAACAGCAACTGGAAGAATAGGGCTACATCATGGGTTGACTGTCTAATACACAGTTCTTTCCTCTCTCAGTTTCATCTTTTTGCCTTGCAACTTGATTACGTAACATATATAGCATGGTATTTACATATGAGTTCCATGGTGTTGTAGTTCCATTGGTAACACTTTACTTAGGGTCTCTTGACTAGTTGCTTGTTAGCATGCATATTACTGGAATATTAGCCATTTATTAGTACTAATTAAGCACATATTAATGCCTTATTCTACATGACCTGATTCTACATCCCTAATCCTACCCAATACCTAAATTTAACAACTACCTTACTAACTATTAATGAGCAGCAAATTAGGAATTTATTGAGGGAAAAGTCGTAGTTAATAGTGAATAAGTGTTCCCTATTCTAAAGTGTTACCGTTCCATTCAGAGATATGGTATATACTGTATGAAGTACTTGTTTGTAAGGGTGGTGACATTTCTTTTAGGGATGCACCGAAATGAAAATTCTTGGCCGAAGCCGAACAAAATGAAACACTGGGCCGAAGGCCAAAAGCTGAATACCAAAACCGGTTTTTCGCATTTTTCCCCCATGTAGGCCTATTTTGCCTTTTTTTTTCACCATTGCATAAATTAAATAGCCAAAATGTGCTTTTTACTGTTTTGTCCTGCTTTTCAAATAAAAAATCAATTACAAAACAACAATTTAAAAATGTTTACTTAAAGGTGGGGTTTCTGGTAGCCAATGTTGATATTTCAAATCACCAAAACAAACACGCCCCTACCCCAAAACTGTCTCACCCCAATTTTGATTACGAGAACGATTAGTTCTGTGAAACAAAGCAAAACCAATGTTACACCGTGTCTACACCGGACGCGAGTGGCTCGGCGCGACAAAATACTATAGAACTCATTATAATCAGTGATGCTGTCTACACTGGATGCGGCGTGGCATTATAGACATTATAGCAACAAAGCACAGTTTAACTTAAAATTAATAAGTTAGTAAAATAATTTTTTGGGCCATGTTTGAGACTTGAATCAGGCATGTATTTTTTACTGTACAAATTCAGCGCATTTTCCTCGCACTTTGGACTTTGAACCCTGGCGCCGCGAGCTCGTGCAGCGCTGTCAGAGTACATGCAATTTGTGCATGCATTAGAAAATATAACATTCTGCAGTTTATTTACTAATAGTTTGAGGCCATTTTGCGATTTCAGTTATCATACAGTAACCTAACCACCAGCATCACCCACCTCTTCTTCTCATCGGAGACATGTGATGCAGCACTAAACAG
>NW_015631718.1:523384-531384 GCF_001515625.1 Sinocyclocheilus rhinocerous
TGTGATGCAGCACTAAACAGTCTCTCACTGTCGGTGCTTCATGCTTGTAATGATTTCTGCGTCTTTCTCTGATAGTTTTAAATACTTTCACACTGCCGACATATTTGCTGCATTAGTGCGTGCCTCTATTTGATAGCGTTAGTCATTGTTCGGTACATATTATTCGGCCTTTTCCCTTTTCGCTTTTCGCCGAACACCGAAATAGATTTTCTTGCTATTTTCGGCCGAACAATTTCTGTTGCCGAACATTCAGTGCATCCCTAATTTCTTTACATTCGGAAAAGGGTTACACTTAGTGAGTATGAACAGCTAAGGGTTAATGCAGCTAATATAATTGAGAGACAAGTGCCTGAGCATATTAGCTATTTTCCAATGAGAGTCCCCTGGCATATAATCAAAATGCACAGGACCAGCAAATCTAGATTACCTCAGATATTAATACAGTTATTGGTAGCTTCTCCGAACATTGACATTAAAAAATCATTGAGGGTGTCATAAAGGCAGCAGGATAATAATCATTAACAAATGAATGGTCCGATCCACTTCCGAGAACAGGGGACCTATTTAAAGCCTCACAGATCTGCCACCTGCAAGTGGAAATAGGGTGAGATCTCCCACCCACAATGATATGAATTACATGGAAAGTATGTGTGTGGTTAATGACTGTCTTTATTATATATGATGGCATGTCTTGTGGCAAGTGCCTGCCCTTATCATTCCATTATAAGCTCAAGAAAATGACTACATATGTGACCAAAGAGTGTTTCCACAACAAACACAGACCTAGGCCTCCTCTTTTTCAGTAATATGACCGTTCTGGTATATAATCAGTAGTATTGCACACCAAACTGTACAGTAATCTGCAATTTGGAGATGGTTTCCGCTCTGCACACTTATTCTCAGTTCTCACCCTTTAACACAGCCATGCTTCTGCCCAGCAGCTGTTGACATTTCTGCAACATAGCTGCAGCATTGCGGAAACGTCTGCTAATGGATGTCTCTGGCTCAGTAACAGGCATGGTGTATAGCCAGCATGGTTACGACTTCATGAGACTTCTGTGGACGGCTCTGCGTAATTGCCAGGGATAGAATGATCCTGTGCTTGCTGACAGGAGAGAAACAGTTGTGTTGTGATCAGAGTGAGATTTCTCCTGGGGCCACTCAGGGTCCCACATAGGGGACCCACACTTCACACACATAGGTTCTTTATTGGCATCTATGGTTCTACAAAGAACCATTAACATCCATGGAACCTCTCAATTCCAGAAAACGCTCTTTAGAGTGGAAAAAGGTTCCATAGATTTTTCAAATGTTCACTGAGGAAAAAAATAGTTAATTTAGGAGCTCTTCAATGAAAGTTTATTTTCTGTGAAACCCCCCATTTGGAACCTTTATTTTTAGAGAAATAGTTTACCAAACAAGAACAATTTCTAAAAATGTACTCACGCTCAGACCATCCAAGATGTAAATTAGTTTGTTTCTTAATCTGATCCATTTGCCTGGTCAGTACCTGGATTGGAGATCTCCTCGGAAAACTAGGTTGCTGTTGGAAGAGGTGTTAATGAGGCCAGCAGGGAGTGCTCACCCTGTGGTCTGTGTGGGTCCTAACGCCCCAGTGTAGTGACGGGGACACTATACTTTCAAAAAGCACCGTCTTTCGGATGAGACGTTAAACCGAGGTCCTGATTCTCTGTGGTCATTAAAAAATCCCATGGCACTTCTCGTAAAGAGTAGGGGTGTAACCCCGGTTTCCTGGCCAAATTGCCCCCTTGGCCTTTGTCAATCATGGCCTCCTAATAATCCCCATCCACTTGATTGGCTCTATGACTCTCTCTCCTCTCCACCTGTAGCTGGTGTGTGGTGAGCACACTGGCGCCGTTGTCTTGTGGCTGCTGTCGCATCATCCAAGTGGATGTTGCACACTGATGGTGGTTGAGGAGAGATCCCCCAACATGATTGTAAAGTGCTTTGGGTGTACAACAATACACAATAAAGCGCTATATAAATGCATCATTCATTCATTCATTCATTCATTCATTCATTTGTGAGCAAGTGATGAAATGCAAATTTTCTCCAAATCTGTTTAAATGAAGAAACAAACTCATCTACAACTTTGATGGCCTCAGGTTGAGCAAATTTTCTGCAAATTGTAATTTTCAGGTGAAATAATACTTTAAGAGTGTACATGAACAGAATAGCATGAACATACATTTAGATCAATACCACAGAAACACAATCAGAAGAGATATATGTGTGTTATATGGTCAGGAGGCCAATTAGGCCTTGACTCCAGTCCGAAACCCACAGGGCCCAAGAGCTTCCTTCCTCTTTTCCTCAATTCATCCTCCCCTTTTCCTCCCCACCCCTCCACATGGACTCGGGGCACTTCTCCGTTGTAAAACGCTGGCACACACACAGTATTGATTTTCATTTAGATAACTTAATGCTCGCAAACAATCCACGCACCCCGACACCGGAGCCTGGCTTAGATCTACGATTGTGCCTCGCTGTAATCTGGGGCCATTTCTCTTCCGCCGTGCTTTTTTTGGATTCATTTTTCCTAAACTTAACCGATTCGCAATGGAAGGGGTGAGAGAGATATAAATGAAAAGCGAGGTGGCCATCGATCAATCACCCGAAGCGCAAACATTCCCCCCACTGGCCTTTTCCCAGCATTCTATTACCACTGGGTAGTTGGCCAGTCAAACGAGAATGAAAATTACACAGAAAACATCATAAGTTAGGCTTGATTTGTCGAGTGCGAAGCCTGACAATTCCGCAGGACTTATACACTGGGGCCAGTGCTGAAAATCAGCCTTGTTATGGCTCGGGCACATCTATAAAGATTGTTCATTTCATACAAACAGCTACCTGTGCTGAGGGCCCGGGGAGCAAGAGTGATGTTGGGTATAAATACAGGAGGAAATCTATTAGTCTAGCCCTGACTGTTGAAACAAGCCTGGACTGTGCCCTCTGTTGTTACTAGGCAGCGCTCGCTCGTGCAAATGTATGTTGGTGGGGTTGGGGGGTTAGTTACTGAGGCGACGGCCATCATCTCTCTGTGTTAGATGAGATGAGATAACGCACTGATGTGTGACCGTTGGCACGCCGACCGCAGTGGCTGCCCACTGCTGGCCATGGCGCTGTAACGAGGGAACGGTAAGGGAAGTGAATGAGGGTCTCCGCGCAGCATAACACCCTCACAGCCCCGGTGTTAAGTGCTGCCTGCCCCCTCCACTCCAGCCCCGCCACCTCTCGAATGCTTATGCGGTAGCGGCTAATTATTCCGAAGAGCTATCGCATGTTGTTTTATGCTTTATTGTCCATTTACTCACAGCACAAAAGCTAGCGGGCTTGCTAATGCACATTTTGCTGCTGCGCAGGATGCAAAATCAATTTGTCAGGTCATACTGATTATTGTCATTCTGTAGAGAACACGACCCTATAACCTTTCCATGACCCTCTGCTGTGAGTCTGGATTTTAGCCAGCCATAAACGGCCAAATGATCATAACTCATTTTTTTCACAAACCATTAAATTTAATGAAAGTGCTATAAAATAAATGTAATGCTGTTCTTTGAGGCTATTTTCAAAACACGACTCTTTTGCTGTATAAGGACTTTACCTTACTGTGCACTACGCTATCTGGAGCACATTATGGCTGTGTTATCATAAAATCCAAAGGGAACGGAGCAAGTCTGATCTGTATTCCCTTACAAATAATTGTGCCCCAGAGACTCGGCGTTCAAGAGATATTTGCAGTCATGTGATATGGTCGATGTGGAGTTGCTGTAGAACGTTCTGGAGTCCTCTATCCCCTCCCCCTTTCTTGTCAGGGTATGACATGTGGGTCATGTGTGGACAGCTATGACACGTGTAAGTAATGCCGGTAGAACCGTGCCACTGTTCGTTTCCCCCTGAGATTTATATGACCACAGGGGCCGGTCCTGTGCTCCTGTACTTCCAAGACACTAGTCGGGTGTGACTCTCATTATATGACAATCGTAAAAGAGCTGAGATATGAGCTGCTCTCGGTTTCTGCAGTGTTTAATGTGAATTTTAACATGTCCCTGTTCTGTTTCACAGCCTATGAGGAAGACACGTTGGCACTGTTTGGATTTGAAGAGTGGTGCATGAAGGATTTTATTGGTTTAAAGCAAGAATTTTGATTGTTGGGAGAAATCCAGACTACATTGTGATGATTCTGAAAGTTTATGGCATTATTTTAGTGTAAAGTGTGTTACCCTGATGGTGTTTTGTCTTTGTGTGTACGACCCTGTGCACCGCCTACATACTGTACATGTATTGCCCATGTTTTATGGACAAGCCACATGATGGATCAGTTTATCAGTAGTGGCCTCCCACTGTACCACCTGTATTATTAAGGTAGTTATCAGTGCATTTTAGTTCACGTAGATTGGTATATGAACCTTACATGAGTTCATAAAATATACGGATATAAGTTGTAAAATATACAGACACCAATATGTCATCCCGTAGTACCGGAAACATTTTCACAGTATTTTGTACAGTTAATTTTTGGCAACCACAGCTGCCAGATTTTAACATAAATTTAACCATATATTTACAGTGTACTGTATGTATATGTATAAATAAAAACTAGATAAAAAAAAATTCCATCACTGAATGTAATGTGACCTGATATTGATTCAATAATCACTCATAGATTCATGAGTTCTTTCATTTAATGTTAAAGTACAGTAACTAAGTGAATTTGTGAGTCTTTGAATAATTAGTTAAAATAATCAGCTCATAATGATCAGATTTATTTACCCATGAATCATACAACATTGGTTGCACTGTATGCACTGTAGTACAGATTAGTGGAAAGACGTGTTTCCTTGCTATTATTTAAATGGTGATTAATTGGAAAATCTACATTGTAGTCCTGCCCTCGGAGAGACATTTATTTCAAATAAAATAGCATACAGTATGCATATGTATAAATCAAAATATTGCAAAATGTTTAGGTGAATTATGTGCTCTGTTATGCACCATATGTATTAATCTATCTAATGTTTTTTTATTAAAATATTCCATCACTGAAAATAATGTGACCTGTTCATTCATTTAAAGATTCAAATAGTAACTAGCTCAGCAGTAACTGAATTTGTGAGTCTTTTGAATGATTCTTTAAAATGATCACTTCATAAAAGTCATTCATGAATCAGACTACATTGGTTGCACTGTATGCGCTCTATTACTGATCAATTTAAAGACATGTCTTCTTGCTGTCATTTAAAGATTAATTAGAAAATCAATATTTTACCCAGCCTTTATTTTAAGATGTTTATTAGTAAAATAAACAAAGTATTAAAAAGGGGTCTAATAAACTGGTGTCCTCCATGTGCATCATGAATGTTGGCTAGTAAAAAAAGAAGGTTTGATCCAGTGGTCGCACATGTTCCCATCAGCCACAATTCTTGCTTTATTTTTTCTTTTTTTTTCAGTTTTACCCTCATTCTGGTCTCCAATAGAGATTCTACTCGTTTTGTATTTCCCTGAATGTGCCCGCAGGTGCCTGTTTACAAGACAACTCATCCTACAACACGTCTAACTCTGCTCAACCCCCGTGCTGGCCGTAGCCATGGCACTTATCTCCTCCGTCACCTAGTGTCACATCACTGTGCACTTCCACTTGTTTGCATTAGCCCAAGTCAAAAGAGCAACGTGGAACAAAAGGGTCCCATTGACATGGTGCAGGGTGAAGATGACTCAATGGGCACTGGCACTCTGACAGGAAGGAGAGGTCGTTCAGCTCGTCCATGAAAACAGAGAGACGCGCGAGAAAGAGACTTGGCGGCTTGACTGACAGATGGTCTAAACGTCGCCTTCTGGGCGCCAGGCTTCATGCTGAGAGGTGTATGTTTGAGTCTAATGTCTCAGAGCAATGGTGTTTTGGACCCTGTTGAGTCACTTAGGATCCTGGTGGACAACTGAGCTCGTATGACAGAATAATAAAACAGGAGGAGAGAAAGTCTTGAGGATAATAGGATGAAGAAGCTACATTATTTTAATTAAGCTAAGGTTGGTCTCCGTAGGGCTGTTAGCCACTGGAATCTGTTAGCCACTGAGAGCTTTGCAGAAGGTTAGGACAGTGACTGTTTATGGCAAGCAGGCAGGGAGACATTAGAGCGAGAATATGAGGTGGCCTATGTATGTGTGTGCACATGTGTCGGTCCACCAGGCCCAGAAGGTTCCCGAGAGAGCCGTTATTAGAGTCTTCTCTTGCTGTGTGACATCTGTTTGGATCGGCGAGACCCAGGGGCTACCCCTCCTTTCCACAGCCCACACGGATCAACTCTCTCTCACAGTCAATAAAAACCCATTGCACATGTAGGAGGTCTAACCTAGAGGGGACGTCTTTATCCTGCAGGGAGTACAGGGCCCAACATTTAAGAGCAGAGAGTAAATTAAGACAAATAATAGCCATAATCTCCTGTAGTAGATTTCCACTCTTAGGCGTTTCCACTGTGAAACCATTGCTCAACTCTCCAAAGCCTGTCACAAGGCTCACGGGCCCCTTACGGTGATACCGAAAATCTTTTCCCACTTTTAAAATTTTTTTTTCCCCTTCTCATTTACCCCTCCTCGCACAGGTCACGAACATGTCGTGTGTCAGCACAGGGAGCCTTTTAAAAGCTCTGCAGTTGATGTGAGGAGATTGAGTCGGACCAGAGACCTGAATAAGCTTTTAAGCTCCCGTGTACAGCAATGTACAGGTGCAGTGGCGCTGTCATGTCCCCTCTAACACACCTCCTTTATTTACATATCCAGATGGATTTTCACACCCTGGTTTAGGGGGACGAGGTGTCGCTGGTGCGAACACGTTCTTGGCATGATGTGTCACAGAGAGAGTTCGTGATCTGGTCTCCCACGAGGCAGCTTCCATCAACACCAGCGTCATTATTCTCTTTTCTTTCAGACTCAGCTAAGCTTATTAAGTGTAGTTGGAGTATTATGAGTAGAGTGAGTAGACTTAACTTCCCACCATATAGATCATGCACAATATTTATCGTTTTTATATTCAGTTAGAACATTTGCTTAAAAAATGATGTTTGAGAACAGTCATTTTGTTTAGACTGTAGTGAATTAACCTGCACACTTCAACTTTTAGTTTATTAGTAAATGTTATATTAACATTTTTAAATTAAATTAAATTAAGATCAGACTTTTTTAACAAAGGGTCCCCAGTTTTGAATTGCAGCATTTAATGATTATCAAAGTGCTATGAGCAAATGACAAAAATCATCATTACATGTTAGAGAGGAAACAAATAATAAATTATAAATATTTAAAGAGAAATTTCAGCAATTTCAAAACTGAGGATTAGTTATTTTAATGAAAATAAAAGTCAGTTTGATTTTTTTTTTTTTTGGATAAATAAATGAACATAACATAATGTTGAAATAACCAGAATTACAACAGCAATTTTATCTTGCTTTCCCTGGGTATCGAGCCAGTGACCTTGGCATTACTACACTGTAAGCCCTTGTTTGAGATACAGGAAAGCAATAGACGGTTTCATCGGGCGCACGTGCCTGGCCCGAAGTTAACTTCCGGTCTGTGTTTGTTTATCAGTCTGGCTATGGCACCGGCTACAAACGCAGTTAAAATTAAGGTGATGAGCAGACTGAAGTTGGGCTCAGGTGGTTGTGCTGTGGGATGTGTTTCCCATACATTTATTTATTTGTGGCGCTCGCCACATCAAAAATGAGAGATTTTCCAAAAGGCTTCGTTGAATAAACACGAGCACGTACTGCACATTTAAAAATCATAACGAGGCGGGTGTTTTTATTTCACTATATTTCTGAAGGAAGACTATCTTTAGAAAATTTTCGATGTCATTTTCATTTCATCTTGCATGTTATATGCCTGATAAAGCAGCGTTTGTGAGCTCAGTGCTGATTTGTGTACAGCCGTTACTGGGGAAACCTCTGTTTCTCCCGGGTGGGTCGCGGGGTGGATAAAATAAATCA
>NW_015631718.1:531719-536226 GCF_001515625.1 Sinocyclocheilus rhinocerous
TACTGCACGTTTAAAAATCAAAACGAGGCACGGGTGTTTTTATATCGCTGTATTTCTGAAGGAAGACTATCTTTAGAAAATTTTCGATGTCATTTTCATTTCATCTTGCATGTTATATGCCTGATAAAGCAGCGTTTGTGAGCTCAGTGCTGATTTGTGTACAGCCGTTACTGGGGAAACCTCTGTTTCTCCCGCTTTAAAGCACCTCCTGCTGGCAGAGAATGAATTTGCATTTTCAGTAAGTCCATCTGATTTACGCAGCAAACATATTTTGCTTGTTATCAAAAATAATCTACTCTAAAGGGACTACTTAGCTGTTGTCATTGATTCATTTGGAAGTCTACCGGAAGTTAAGTTAGGGCCACAAAAGCACGCATGCGCAGTAACGTTTGTTTATGTTGTTGCCGTTGAAACCGTCTATAGGAAGGCTTCTTAAAATCAATGATGTTATAGGGAAAAAAAAATACCTCAAAAGCTAGATTATAAGTTATTCAGACCTTGTCTCAAATTAGACTTATGTATGTATGTATATATGTACGTGAGTCCAAAAAAGTACAAGCTTAAACAGAGGTTTGAGTGCATTTTTAATGATTAAAGTGCCTTCATATACAGAGAACATGATGACAGGGAGCTGAATAGGTCAGGTTACATAGAGTTATAAGCAAGGAAGTTGTTCTTTATTCTTTGTATGGAAGCAACAGTAAACAGTATATTCGGTCTTTTGATTTTGGCAGTGTGTAACATATGATGATTAATTTTGTTCTATTTGTTCTATTTTATTAAATTTATTACAATTCTTTCTATTAAAAAATAATAGTTATTATTATTATTATTATTTGTAGTTTGGATCTGAAATCTAAAAATTGTGTCCAAAAATGCTTAAATGTGGAAAACAGAAACTGTTAAACACGTGGCATGAAATTACAGATAATGAAAGTGTCATATTTGTTTACTTCCAAAAAGTAAAGGTGTGTTTTATGCACTTATGCTGGGGTGTCCCAGGCAGTCAATACTTTGCTCTCGGATAATTCCTTTGTATGAGGTGTTTACAAACACAATAAATACTATGACAGGAAGGAGAGGAGGCAGTAGAGGAAGAGGGGTGCTGGAGAAAAGCAGGAAGCGTCTTAGCATTCCGGCCGAACCACAATTAAGACGGAACGCCAGCAGATACTCCCAGTTTGAGCACATTCCCCTTAAAAAATGTTACACAATGCACAGACATCCCTGACAGGCCGACATTATCCTGCGAGTTACAATTAATTACCCCCACGTTCGCCTCTTGCATCTCATTTCCATAATTTAAAAGGAGCAAAGACCTGCCAGAGGAGAACACAGGTTAGTCAAACATGCCAAACAGCAGGTTTACCACAACATGAGTCCAAGAGACTCATCTGATAAAGGATGACCACAAACACGGCTCATTTTTCACTGTGTTTACATGTCGCGACATGTCTTACAGCACATTGCAGTGGCACCGTTGAAGTGTTTTAATGAAACAACCATCTGGGTCCGGTGCTGATGATTCTTTTGTTTGTTTTGGTGAGGTTGCAGAGTGCTGGTGAGGCTTTTTCCCCTCCTCCATAATTTTTTTTATTTTCCTTGTTCTCCCATAGCCTCTCATTTATAATGGGCCGGGGAAGAGGGAGATAAAGCGGATGGGGTGTTGAGACAGAGTGAGCGGTCGCATTCTGTGATGTTATCTGTATCCCAGAACGCACTGCAAGTGGACGCCTGACATGTTCTATACATCTTTCCACAGGAGCACTCATTAAACAAATACCGCTTGATATATAGCTCTCAAGAAATGAATTTTTACCTCTGTGTGCAGGAGCTGTTCTCTCCTGATCTCTGGGGCTTCAGGAAATATACACACACATAGCCAGTGAGGGCTTTGGCTTATCCTGTTGTTTGCATTACTCTGCTGTATGTTTTTATTTGCTGTCAAGATGACTCAATAGCTCTTTAAAGGGCTCCATATAGTATCAGCTGTATAGAAAGCAGTAGGGAAATTTAAGAGTCAGATACTGATAAAAAAAAAAATTAGGATAGGTGACCAAGTCATCATTGAAGACGGATGTTAATTTTAAAAGAGAATGTTTTGAATGTGACATGACAGGATGTTTCGCAACTAAAATGCACATTAATCCCACTGTAGTTTATATCACTTTTTTTTTAATTATAAAAAAGGTCTGACCTCTAGCATTAATTTTACACTGCTGATCAAAAGATTGTGGTCAGATTTTTTTTTTTTAAATGTAATTAAAAATTAAAGACATTAATACTTTCGTTCAGTAAGGATACATTATTTTTTGTGATGTTACATAAGATTTCTATTTCAAACAAATGCCATTCTTTTTAACTTTCTATTCGTCAGAGCATCACACTTTCCACAAACATATTAAGTAACTGATTTCAACAATGATAATAATAAGTAATGTTTCTTGAGCAGCAAATCAGCATATTAGAATGATTTCTGAAGGATCATGTGAGGTAACACTTTATTTTGCTAGTCCACTTTAGACATTCTACTACCTATAAACAACTTTGCAACTACATGTCAACTAGTAGTCATTGTGGTATTAGTAGACTGTCTGCTTAATATCTACTTATACTTTATTTTGATGGTTGCTCAACAGACGTTCTACTGACTATAAGTAACTTTGCAAGTACGGCAACTTATTCTACTAACCCTAACCTAACAGCAGTGTTAATTTTCACAGCAAATTTTTATTTAGTTTTAGTCATAGTCTTTTGACTAAAATGCCATTTCGTTTTAGTCATATTTTAGTCATCTGGGGAAGTCGTGGCTTAATAGTTAGAGAGTCGGACTCGTAACCCAAATGTTGCGGGTTCGAGTCTCGTACCGGCAGGGATTGTAGGTGGGGGGAGTGAATGTACAGCGCTCTCTTCCACCTTCAATACCATGACTGAGGTGCCATTATAATTTATTGAGATGCACCTATAGGTTTGATATTAAGGTTATATCATGATAGACACCGATTTAACTGCGGTGACACACAACATGCCTTTATGTTAAAATTAAATTAAACCACTTCTCATAAAGAACAAGAACATGGTCTTCTTTTTAATGAAATACCAATGGTTGTATAGGCTAATTATGCATTCTTTATAGCAACTAGTTTACCATATTCTTCATTCTTTCAAGCAGACATATATATTTATATAAATACATTTAGATTAATCCTTAGGGCTACTAAAGTTTTTCAGTCAAGAGCAGTGCGTGATTTTCTGTCTTTCTGTTGTTGCTTGATTAACATCAATGACTCGGACAATAGCAACTAAATTAGGCTGCTGTCCCTTTAAAACCCAATGCACAGCTTCAATGGATGCAATGTACTGATACACGTTTTCCTTACTGTTTACCTTCACTTAAGACGTAATCAACTGTGTTTACGTGAATACTCGTCAAAACGGACAATTCGGCATAATTCTGTGTGTAATTCTCTGTTCATGCGACTCTACTCGCACACTGTGAGACACGCTTTCTGTATGTGTATACTGTATGTGTCTGCTCTTCTCTTACTCCCACATATTGACATTTTTGAACGTTTTATGCGACGTGCAGCAAGTGTATGTTAGCTTATGTCCCGCCGGTTCATATGTACGCATCTAACCTCCGAACCACGCAGCAGATTCGTTCTGAATGAATCTCTTCCCAAATCGTCCCTCCCTAACATTTTCGTCTCGTTTTTATTCGTTGACGAAAATGTCAATAGATTTACGTCATAGTTTTTGTCATTCAAAAAGAGTTTTAGTTCGTTGTCGTTGATGAAAATTTTGACGAAAATTATTCTCAACGAAATGAGCACTGCCTAACAGTCTACTAATGCTCTAATGAGAGAATGAGCATTTAATGTAGTTGAGAATGTAGTTGCAAAGTTGCTTACAGTTTGTAGAATGTCTAAAGTGGACTATCGAAATAAAGTGTAACCTCATGTGACATTGACGACTGGAGTAATGGCTGCTGAAAATTCAGTTTTGCCATCAAAGGAATACAAATTACAATTTAAAATATATTAAAATACAAAGTAGTTATTTTAAATTGTAATAATATTTCACAATATTACTGCTTCTACTATATTTTTTATGTATTTTTAAATACTGCTTTGGTGAGCATACAAGACTTCTTAAAAAAACAAAACAAACAAAAAAATCTAAACGACCCCACACTTTGAACTAATATATGTTAATAAATTGACGAAATTCATGAATTAGTGTGCAGTGAAAAATTAAGGCTGTTAATTGATAAAAAATGACGCTTAATCGAGAAAATACAAAGTTTTAAATTGGTGTGTCAAGTTAAAAGCATCTTGAGACGCTTGCTTTCTGTTTCATTCTGTTATGTTCTGTCCAGTCGTTGAACTTATTCATTCTTGTGCTCCCTGATCTCTCCAAACTTTGGCTCGCAAAAACATGAAGGTATTACTTATGGCAGGGGCGTAGCCATCATTTCAGAAGTGAGGGGGACAGAAATGTTATATAT
>NW_015631718.1:537188-540551 GCF_001515625.1 Sinocyclocheilus rhinocerous
TTTACGTGATATTAAAAGTAGGGGGGGGGGACACGTTCCCCGCGTCCCTCGCGTAATCTACGCCCCTGACTTATGGAATTTATGTACGGATCAGGGGGCATGATTAATTGTTCACTTTTAACAAATTATATTATTCATAGTTAATCACACTACTGCCATCTGAAAAATACAACTTTGTCGTTATGTTTTACCGGCGTACAAAGACATTTGTGAATGACACACATACTAGAAAAATCCTGATTAATCTTATGTAAAGTCATACAATTCTTTGTCATTTTCATTTATTTAAATGGCATAATTATCAGCCCTTGACTGTGTCAACAGGATTTAATTAAAGTTGTAATTTCATTTCACATAATCAATTGATATTTTACCTGACAATGGAGTTGGTCCTAATTTGCTGAAATAGTCTCATAAATAAAAAAAAAATAAAAAAACACAGATCTATACCACTGACAATCATCAAACATTTTAATAAACAACTAGGAATATTGCTTGCGATATATATAAAGCAATGTAAACCGTCGTGACATTTCTGATGCATGCTGAAAGGTAAAGACCCCTAAAAAGGCCCCACATCTGTGTTCAAACCTGATCCCAGTATGTCATGCTTTCAGAGCAGTGAGTTACACGTCCTTCATGTGAGGGGCTCTGCTCAGCACATATCAGGCCAAACATACCATAAATCTCCTTTCTCCAACACATTCATATACAAAACATCCTCTTTTCTCCTCAACCCTTTGCAGAAGGGTCACATTCACATTTTCATGCATCAGAACATCTGATCCAAAATGTACTTTACAACATAAAAGAGTGCTTGAGTAAGTGGCCTTATGCTCCATATGCATCTGTTAAATGACTTGCTGATCTCATTAAATAAAGCTAATGTACTTGTAAAACAGTCGGCGGAGACAGTACATCATTGTAAGTGTTGGGGGTGGATGGAGGGAAGGAAAGGAGAGGAAAGGCTGGGGAGTGAAAGAGAGAGAGCGAGAGGAGCAGAATGGGGTGAGGTGGTTGCTGGTCAGTGGAGATGTCTCAGGCCCATAAATCTTGGCCTCTTCCTGCCTAGTTATTGTGTATTTCTTTTGGCCAGAGATTGATTGTAGCAGGGAAGAAGATGAATTTGCTCATAGACCTTCTTTTCTTCCTCCCTCTCTCTTTTTTTAAGCTCCTGATGCTTGGCCAAGGTGATAATGCTCTCGATGTTTTTTCCTTTATTTGTCTCTTCCCTTCTCCCTCCCTGCCCCCTCCATGTCGCCCTGTTCTTTCCTGAGATCATTTGTTTTGGATTAGAAACAGCGTGCTGAAAAGGGGAGCCATGGGGAGCTTTGCATGGGGGTCACTGGCAGTGGAAGAGAGCGTGGCAGTGTACAGGCATCCCTGGTGTGATGTGAGCATGTATCGTGCACATACACGGCACACCTATGTACAAAACACACACACACGGCTAAATCAGCTCTGGCTACCTATGCCTGGCTGTGGGCAGATCTGCCAGGTTTGATCCTGTGGGACTGCAAATAGACACTCACGCCTGGATGTTCCAGCAGATGCAGACACATCATAATTGAGTGCTTTCTTTGTGCTTTGAGCAGCAGCAGTCACCGATCCTCCTTTTGTAGGTACTGCAGCTGAGCGAGCTTCTCTCTCTCTCTTCCTCTGTCTCTTTCTCTGAGTGCCTCCTTTAACCTGGAACTATCAGAACATGCTCATACATGCACCCCAAAAAATAGGCCTCTGGCATTGGTTCAGAAGGAGATCAGAGATATTGTGCCAGGGGTTTGTTTTGAGGCCAAGCGTTACCCATGTTAATGTATTAATCTACAGTGAGTGCAATATGCTGAAAAAATAATGAATACCGCAATGCTTGCTAGTGGTGCAATGGATCACAAAACGTATTACGCATTTTGAGTCACGGATCGGATAATTTTTCGGATCAGCAAAAAAATAAAATAAATACATTTGTGAAAGCTTACTTTAAGTACTTCTATACCACAGCACAAAATACTAGCTTAACTAATAAAGTTAGTAATAAAACAAGAACAATTACACAAATTACAAGCATTGATGAATACAACAATACACAGTTACAAATAAAGTCAGTAACAGTAGTATTCAGGTACATAAATGTAATAACTATAATAAGTGTAATAAGTGTAAAATAACACAATAGTGCTCACTGCACAAGTTAAATATTAATCTTAGTTAAAGCTGTGGTGTTATTTGATTAGCAGAAGCAGGTATTTAAAGAGGTCGAAAGTAATTAATTACATTTACTCGCGTTACTGTAATTGAGTAGCTTTTTTTGAGTAGGCTACTTCTTTTAAAAGTATTTTTTTAAATCTGTAATTTTACTTTTACTTAAGTATATTTTGTTTGAAGTATTGTACTTCGCTATATTTTAAAACACATTAACTGAGTAAAACATTTACTGAGTAAAAAAAAATCGCTCCCTGGAAACTACTGCAGTAAATAATGTGCAGAAGAGCAAACTGGCGCTAAAATCATAAGAAAGATGCAGACGGACAAGACAGGCGCAAGCTGAAAACGAAACCCCTGTAATGAAATTACTTATTCATTTGTAATTGCGCAAGCATGTATAGGTAAGGTAAATACGTGCATCGTTGCATTGGTGGTTAAAATGAATAGCTTTGACAGTTTAGCAAGAGGTTTTGCACAAATTAGTCAAAAAGACAGTGGTGCAGGGTGTGCGATATATATCGTCTGCGATAATATAATTGTTGTTTTAATGATGCGCGATTTGACATTAGCAGTATTTTGCCAAAAATCAAACAAAACACTCCTACAGAGTGCCGTGAAGTCTAGTAGATTAGACGCGCCAGGGGCGGATCTACCGGGTGGCACGGCAACTGCCACCCTAAGAAAAAGATGTGCCACCACACCTGCCACCCCAGAATTATCACAGAATAAAATATAAATGTAAGCAATTTTTCTCGGGTATTGTATCATAACTTTGTGTGTATGTGAAAGAGGAATCGATTCGCTGTTCACGCGGTGTCTCTCTCTCTGCGTGTGCGCACTTCACGTGTGGCGGCAGCGGCTGAGCACACAGAAAACAGCGTGCGAGTTTAAATTGTTTGAATGTGTAAATTGGCTAGACAAAACATGTGCAAATGATAAACTTTCACTCTATGATGGTTAAACTTAACAGTTAATCTGCGAATCACATGCGTGCCGGGCCTGGTCCGTACGGATCACGGATCATCTACGATCCGTTGCACCCCTAATGCTTGCCTATTGATTAAGTATGCTATTGCGTTTTGACCAAGCGGCAACCTCCCGCTCTCTCTCGTGAAGCCAACACGGAAGTGACTTAAACTGTAATTCGTCAACTGGCCACTA
>NW_015631718.1:540885-542202 GCF_001515625.1 Sinocyclocheilus rhinocerous
CAAAATAATGGCAAAAACACGTCTTTTAATAAACTGTGCACGATGGTTGCACACGCATGCAGCGTGCCAGTGTAGTAGTCGGCTTCATTAACAAATGACTCTTATGAACCGGATCTTTTTGAGTCAAAACCACAAAGCGCGGCCCAGTTCACTAACTAATTGTTTTTACATTTGTTCGTGAATCAGATAATTACTGTTTTTCAGGTACGTCAGAAGTCCTCTGAGAAATCGAATCCCGTCCGGATATGTCTGAGATTCATCGCGTAATTGTTTGGTGATCCGATTCTCCGACCGCTCGCTCCACTTTCATCATGGATATAAGCCGTAACAATAACATGAAATCAATAAGAAGATGCCGATCACGGAAACTAATAGCAGAGTTAGGTAAGAATCTAGTCGTATTGAATTTTTCTCGGGTATTGTATCATAACTTTGTGTGTATGTGAAAGAGGAATCGATTCGCTGTTCACGCGGTGTCTCTCTCTCTGCGTGTGCGCACTTCACGTGTGGCGGCAGCGGCTGAGCACACAGAAAACAGCGTGCGAGTTTAAATTGTTTGAATGTGTAAATTGGCTAGACAAAACATGTGCAAATGATAAACTTTCACTCTATGATGGTTAAACTTAACAGTTAATCTGCGAATCACATGCGTGCCGGGCCTGGTCCGTACGGATCACGGATCATCTACGATCCGTTGCACCCCTAATGCTTGCCTATTGATTAAGTATGCTATTGCGTTTTGACCAAGCGGCAACCTCCCGCTCTCTCTCGTGAAGCCAACACGGAAGTGACTTAAACTGTAATTCGTCAACTGGCCACTAGAGGCTGGCAGCAAAAGGGAGTCAATCCCATAGACTCCCCATGTTAAATGCCCAACTTTACAGCTGAAAAAAACATGTTTACAGCCTGGTACAAAAAGTGGTTTTGGTCTATATAGCTAATTTTGCCCTTCATGACAACTGTGAGGGGGGTGAATTTTTTTAATAACTCATCCGTTTAAACTACATTAAGCCTTAAAGTTCTGCATAATTAAAGGCGTGGCCACTTGAGTGACAGGTGGATTGCCGCTGCTGTCACCACCGTCGAGCTAGATGGGCGTGGTTTCAGCAACCAGCTCCCGCCTCTTTGACCATTTTCGATTATGCGGGAGTGACGCGCTGCCAAGATGGCGACGGCCCGCTCCGCCCACTTTGAGCTTCAAAAACGCTCTTCAGAAAACTACGGGTGACGTCACGGACACTACGTCCATGTTTTTATACAGTCTATGGTAGGGCTGCACGATAAATCGCATGCGATATTTAACGCGCATCTTGTCAG
>NW_015631718.1:543158-567931 GCF_001515625.1 Sinocyclocheilus rhinocerous
AGTGACAGGTGGATTGCCGCTGCTGTCACCACCGTCGAGCTAGGTGGGCGTGGTGTCAGCAACCAGCTCCCACCTCTTTGCCCATTTTTGATTATCCGGGAGTGACGCGCGGTGACGCGCTGCCAAGATGGCGATGGCCGGCTCCGCCTACTTTAGGCTTCAAAAACGCTCTTCGGAAACCTACGGGTGATGTCACGGACACTACGTCCATGTTTTTGGCTATATTAACCATTATGGTCTGTTTGGGTATTTTTAATCTACTTAAAATGAAAGAATGAGGTTGATACTTATTATCATATATATATATATATATATATAATGCTTCTGTCTGTTATACGCTTACCAAGGCATTAATTTGATACGTAAATATAGTAATTAAATAAATAAATAAACAAAGTGAAATTACTATTTAAAATAATAAAATGTTTGTTATTTTAATATATTTTAAACTGTAATTTATTCCTGTGATGGCAAAGCTAAATTTTCAGCAGCCATTATTCAAGATTTCAGTGTCACTGTCATTTTTGTTTTATCAATTTATTGTGTTTTTGTTGGATAAAAGTATAAAAAAATATTTAAATTATTACAATTCTTCTAATCTATCTATCTATCTATCTATCTATCTATCTGTCTGTCTGTCTGTCTGTCTGAATGTTAAGTCAATCTCAACATGAGGGTTAAAGTGGACCAGGTCAGTGGACAGACAATGGGGTTCTGTCCCGGTTTCATCCTGTGCTCAAACAGACCCTCACACACACAAACAGACACACACGTTTTCGAACGAGAGCCGACAGATAAAACTTTGAAAGTCACGCGAGGCTCACTTTTTCCCTTTTCCTCGCTCTCCCTGGCGTTGACCTTTCTGCAACGTTGCCCCGTATTCACTGCTTGTCAGCACATGCTTTGTCCCGAGCCATCCGTCTCTGTCATTCATCACTCCTACCCTGAATCCCCTCTGTCCCATTAGCCGGGGATGAGGAGAGAGAGGGAGCGGGGTGGAGGGTGGGGCACCGGTGAGGCCCATAGCCTGCGGGATCATTAGTGCCCCCCTCTCATCTCCCCTCCTATATCGGATTGTCGGTAAACCGGTGTGCGGAGGAAATCCAGGTGGCCTGTTGTTATTTATAACAAAGGAAACAACACAGCAGAACCATCTGACATCAGGCCCGCATGGACCGGCCACGCCGCGAGTGTGTGTGTGTGTTAGAGGTGGAGGGGTTTTCATCACTGAAGGACAGCTAAAAGTGGACCTTCTCTCCTCCCTTTTCCCGGTAGACTGAGAGTGGGGGACTTATTGAACAGATGTTGGGTACACCGTCGCCAGGAAGATTGATTATTTTAATTGCCAACACTTTGCTTTTTTGTAGCATCTGAATACTTAATGTCAGGTTTTGAAGGATGTTACACTGCCTGATCTTTATACCCCCAAACCCTCCCTTTCTCTCTCTCTCTTTCGTTCTCATTTTCATAAACTCACACTCTTAAAGTGGACTCTGCCTAAGCGCACAAGTGTTTCGGTTGGCACTTTGTGGGTGTCCTCTGGGAGTGGGTGAGTGAATACAGTGAGGCACTGGATTATACATGGCGGTCCGTTGTGACACCTGGGTTGTCTCTCTCTCCCATAAGGCTTGTGTATACCCAGCCTGTTAGTGCCTGTCTCGGATAATTAATTGTTAATGGCGGTGTGCTGTCAGCTGGGAAGTTGATATAAACTCGTAGAAGGACCTCTTGTAGGACTCGTTTTGCAGTCTGTGATAGATTCCCATAGAGAGGTGTGTGCATAAATGCCCTATGGAAATACACAGGGGCATATGCTTGACAGAATCACCCATCTCTTCATCTCTGGATGGAATACACATGCTGCTCAGGGTGGAGGTAATGCTCAGTGTTATACAAGTTTGATATCTGTGTAGAGTCTGCATCCAGCTGACTTCAGCAACAAAACTCACCCATGTTTAAATGCTGCACCTATAGGACTAGCCGGAAATTCACATGCTGGATCAATGTCATGCTTTTTTCCACCTGTTATCAGTTAATGTATTAAAAACATTAATTCACATTAAAAAAATAAAACATACTTGTATAGATTCTATGATGAGTATTTAATATCTGTACTGAAATTCATTTTTGGGGAGGCATAAAGTAGAAAAAAAATACAAATTAGTAATAAAAGTGACCTGATATAATAATAATAATAATAATAATAATAATAATAGAGAGCTCATTAATTTAATTATTCAAAATAAACCAAATTTTCTAATGTGGCATGGTTTATTTTATTTTATTTTGACCCCAGTACATTTTATGGAAAATTGTCTGTGTATGCCATACGTATATTTAATGTAATTTCACATGTGTCGGGAGGGATATCAAAAATATTTCCTCAATTCTTGACTTGAGTGATTGCAAACTGAAAAAAAAAAAAGTTTTTTTTTTTATATTTGAGTGTTTATTATCTGACTTTTCTAATAGTAAGCACAATAAAAATATAGTTGTATGTTTATTGTGTTTAGCTCTTATTTCTCATAAAATAATAACTAATTCTCTGTTGTAACATGCATAAGGTCACTTAAAAACGTGCATAAGGTCACTTAAATCTAATAGTAAGCACAATAAAAATATAGTTGTATGTTTATTGTGTTTAGCTATTATTTCTCATAAAATAATAACTCATTCTCTGCTGTAACATGCATAAGGTCACTTAAAAAAAATCTAACTTTACACAAGGGTGGGAAAATAACTCTGGAAGTTATTTGATTCCACCAAGCAGCATAAAATGGGGCCAGAGACCACATCTAGTACAGAGGAAATGAGGACAGCTGCATTTACTTCCTGTATGTCTCCTGGCATGCAGTGCCTTAGAGAAGAGATTGTCCACAAATGCTATTTTCTCTGCAGCCGACGGCAGTAGGGCAGGTGTGTGCGAGTGTGTCCATACTAGGTGAGTGTGGCATGGTGAGGATTGTCAAAGCTAAGGACAGGTGCATTTGCCGTCACTATAGAGTGGGTGGGAGGGGATGAGGGAGGGCACAGACAATTAATGGCAAGGTGCAATGGCGAGACGGAGTCAGAGAGCAAGAAAGAGGAGTCTACGGATAATAAAGTGGCCCTGGCCGGCATTAATCTCCCTCATACTGCAGGCCTGTCATGGCCAGCCGGCCTGTGACTAATACCACGCTTTGCATACAGTGGTCACAGCACATTGCCAGCATGCTAGCAGGGCTTTGCAAAAGTAAAGCAGACATTTACATGCCAAAGGATTGTACAAGACCGGGTGAGAGAAAATAGACAGAGTAACAGGAGAAAGATGAGACCTAGGGATTTAACGATTAACCGCGAGCCAGTCGAAAATCAATTCAAACATGTGACTATTCAAATCGGTTGAGATGCCAAACAAACCGCAATACAATTGGAGTAGGAGTTTATATGAATGTTTCTCTGAGGGGAACTGATTGTCTTTAGAAAAGTTTACGTGGTATTTTCTTTTTATCTTGCCTCTGAACAATGCATATTAAAACAACAACATGTAACTTTTGCTCACGGTTCCCCCATGTGGTTGATAAGCGCAATTGTCTGTTACCAGTGTCATAAATACTGTCACTGTATAAGCTTGCCCGTGGGCAGCGCAATACACGTGAATTTGTTGACTAAGCTGACGGAACGGGTGAATGGAGAAACCTCATTTTTAAACCAAGTCCACCGACCAGGTAAAGTAGCACGTGTTACACTATATTCTACAAATATCATTACATATATTTTTTAGTGTTACTCCAGAACTGAAAACTACAATGACAAAAAGAACGGTAGTATGTTTGTCTAGTTTTTTTGCTCGCATAGTTCGTATGTAGCATTGTTTGCAAAGGGTGTAATTTGTATAATAAAATAAAATGTTGTCCGCATAATCATGTAGCCATAATGTCTATAATAGCCTATACATCAGACATTGTCATAAGTTTATAAGGCTGTAAAGTAACAGAGCCTCTTTATTTGAATAACCGTTCAGACGTGAAGTAGACTGGGCAATTCGTTTTTGGATCTTGGGTGTCGAAACAGACATGGTACCCATGGCGTTGGTTTTGAGACTTGCATATTAGATCGTTTCGTCTTATTGTTAGCTGTTGGCTAACTCCACCCATGCTACGAGTAACATATGTGACGTATGCCGTAAAGCAGGTCGCACTCTTCCACTGGCAGGGGATGGGCGGGGCTGTGAGTACCGACCCGAACACGAAACTTACGGTACATTCACACGGGGCGTCGGTGTCAACGCTTGACTGAGGGCGTATCTGAAGCTTGGCGCTGATGCGATCGTCAACAGCCAATTACACTGGACCGTAACTGGTTAGCGCCTGAGCTAGGCTATTTGCATAAGGCGATCTGATTGGCTGACGCCTCCGTTGGCGCTTGAAAAGTTGAGAAATTTTCAACTTCTGCCGCAAGCAACGCCAGTGACGCGACGCTGACGGACCCACAATTCAGTTCGGCAATGCATGACGTCACCCATTTAAAGCAAATGAGAAACATTAATGCTTACACCCTGTGTGAATGTACCGCTACAGAGTGTGGTTCTAGCGGCTCGGAGGCTGATCAGGTAGCAGCGGCAGTAGAATTTGTCTGGCTAAGAGGTGTTCTACCACTGAAATAATTTTAGAGACATTATTTTAAGTTCGAAAAACTACATAGTGTTGCTTTAAAGTAGTGTTCATAAGCGATGCGCTGCTTTGTTTACAGCGGTAACCCAGGAAACACTGTATCACTGAGAGTGAATCTGTAGCTCGTTTGCCGTTTCGTTCAGATATGTTTTATGTAGTATAGTTTCACAAAACTAAAGTCAGACCATTCTGTTTTTGCTTCAAATGTTAAAATTATACAGTCTCATTTAGATTAAAAACTATTCATGCTGCATGTATGCTGCATCTTTGTTTGGATCATGATTAAAAGCCAGTGGTTGCCTCTAATTTTAAATGGAAAGAGCACAGACAAAGCCTTAGTTTGTTCATATTAAGATATTTATTTTGTGTAACTTGTTTGATTTGGGGTTTGTTTTAAAATTTCAATTTTGTTTTGTTATATTTCAATTTCACAAAGAAACATGCAGCAATAGCCAAATAAAATGACACCTTTTCCTTTACTGTATAATGTCTTCAATCTAATTTTGTAAAAAAAAAAAAAAAAATTGTGAGAAAATTTAATCGTGAAATCAAAACCATGAATCGAATCATGAGTTGAGTGAATCGTTACATCCCTAATGAGACTGTTTGGTATGTAGAATTGTAACAGGTGTAATGTGAGAGAATATCCAATGCCACTGTCTGTAAAGCAAAAAATCCATAAGAGCAGTATAATGTATTCATTAGAGCTGTCAGTTTAACATGTTAATTTGAAGCAATTAATTATAAGGAAATAATTCAATAAAAAAATAACTCAATTAATCATGCACCCACTAATGAAGTTTCCTGTGATCAGAGCAATTCAAGCTTGAAGTACCACCTTAAAGATTTTGAGAGTACACCTAGCCACATATTGCACATCCTGTGTAATTGTGAGAACTGTACCCTAGACAGATTGAATGGATTTCTGTGGGCTGTAGACTAGTGATGGACTTATGGCAACCTTATTTTTAACATAAAAACAGGCCATTTATTCGAATAAAGTTAAAAGTGCATGGCTGTCAGCAGCTTGCAGTTATTTTTGCTGTACAAAAACAGTCTGTTATGCTGATTGAAATTGCAAATTGGTATTGGTTATGGTATTATTTTAATTTATTATCATAATCAAAAACACACTTATTTGTAGCACAGATACTTTTACAGTTTACTGCACTTTGTCATTCTACTATTCTATTATTAACCTATAGCAGCTAATGAGTCAGACGTTTCGCACATTCACAGGAAATGTGATTGGTTCCACTAGGTTTATGAAAGCCCTCAAAGTTACCCTTTTGTTCCTTGTCTACCCCTAAACGGTGTACATTGGTACCTTAAGATACAAAATATGTTATATTTAAGGTACTAATATGCATTAGATATGAGGTACAAATATTTATCTTTGATGGTACAGCCCCCTGTGGTACAATTTTTTCACTTTTTTTGCAAATTATACAATGAACACAATGCACAGCAGGTTCCACAGGCTGGCCAAATGGACCGGTGTCTTACACTTGAGAAAATGTCTGCATGCCTTCAAGAGCGGCACCTTTCCAAAGGGAGCCTGAGTGAGAAACGACCTGCTATGTTTCTGTCAGCTGCTTCTATGTGTTTCTGTCAATAGCTCGGCCTGATCAATGGTATTTCCAGGTCTTAACTGCTTCCATATATCCTGCACTAATTACACCCTCTCTCCTGGCTTCTGTCAGATGGTGTTTCCTCTCACTCTCCACCGAGTGTAAATCAGAGGCATGGGCATCTGGAACCCCTCATGTAGGGTGCTGATGAGTAGGATAAGAGGACCAGGTAATGGTGGACGAGCTGTTGTGTCGATCATTCCTGAATGCCGTCTGTTCGGTTTTTACTACATTCGACAGTCTGCATCCATGCGGGGACACCTAGTCCTCCGTCTCCCTTGCCAATCACAACCGCCGTTCTGCAATCCCCATCTTTTTGTTTAACGTATCAGGGTTCTAAGCGGTGGGGTTACGCGCATGATGTTTTAGCTTATCTGCCTCATGGCCTGATTTGTGGTCTTTGTGTTGCATCCCGTATCATCTGATGAGATCATGCGCATGATAAAATGTCTCCTGGTTCTCTTCAAAATGAAACCCAACTTAGCTTCCTATAGCATACATATATAGTTTCTTTATGATGGGCGCTGTCGTCGTCAGCACGATTCCCTTTCAGGGAGATACATGCTGAAACAGATGTTTCTCATTCTCCCGGCTCATCCGCACTCCTCTGTTCTCCAATCAGCCAAAGCTCTCAAATCAATCCAGATCACCCAAGTGGCAGACAGGGGAGAGTGAGAGGGCTGAGCAGAGAAAGTGCTGTCGCCTTAGTTTTATGAAGTTTTCTCTCTTGCCGAGCAAACGGAGAGAAAGCAATATCCTCCAGCTCTTTTAATCATGTGACAGCATGCTGCCCTATGCAGCGGCAGGTGGGAACCATTGATCAAAGCCAGCGGGGTCTGTGATGGGAGAGGGACAGGCCAACACGGGCATAGGGCAAAGTGATTCCCACCAGTCGACTGCCAAGCCATTCGTCTGAAGTTTTATCTGATTCCAAAGGTATTGGATCTATCAGTCACAACCTATGAAAGGAAGATTGACCCCTTGGTGGACATCTTTCTGTATCACAGTCAGGTAAGAGGAGTCTCGATGGCTAATGCGCTAAGGCTCGTGTCCGGCCCTTTGTTAGAAGAGACGCCGCTGTGCGGTGGTTTAATTATGAAAGGGAGAGGAAGGATTTGACTGTTTTCTACATTAGAGCTCCAGTGTGAACTCCAAATGGCTCCTCTCCCCTGAGGTTTAAATTGCTTCTCCTCTGACAAAGCACCTACCAGGAATTCATCAGCTGCCCCATCCATCTGTCCATCAGCATGCGCCTCTGCTCTGCCATCAACAGGTAATGCCTGGCTGCTGTAGCTGCATGCTAATGAGAGGCAAAGAAAGCATCACACACTCTGTCAGCCGTCATTATGTCACAGATGTGTTCTACTTAGATGGAGTGGAAGCACATTTCCAGTTCTTGTTTGACTAATGTGTTAAAAATAGAATTCTTTCACAACTCTGAATCATGTTGTCCAGTTGGAAAACAACATGAAGGCAAAAGAAGAAGAAAAAAAAAATATTAACAATTAACAATATTTTAAGCACTTACTTGGTTAGGTCTAGGTAAAAATAAAAAAAGAAGTGCAAAATGATTTTTCAGTTCAACTGAGCTTTAATTACTTAGACCAAATAAACAGAACAATATGAGGAAAGTGGTGTCTTTTTCTTCTCTCAGCACAGTCTGACAAACACTGACCTTGCTTGCTTTTGCTCATGGGCAGTGGGCTTTAATTGGCACTTAATTATTACTTTTAGCTAGTGCAGCCAGCCTTTCCTGGGACAGGTCTCTCATTAGACAACAAAGCATAAAACTGTTATACATAGCAGAAAAACCTAACAAAATGCCACTTTTCAAACTTAACCACTGATAAAAGGAACTCAAAGATAAAACAAATGTACCGATGATGATAATATGTAGATGTTGTTAAAAATGCATAACTTACTAACACACATTGCATATGTTTCTGTCACACTTTACAGCTTAGGAACATAAAATCTTAAAGTAAAACAAACAAAAAAAGAAATGGTGGCATGTCTTTCAAAACAAGCATGATTTCTTCGTTGAAAAAAAGAGAGAAGTTTTGATGATAATCCACATGTTCTCTCCTATGTGATGTAAATGGGGACCAGGAGCTGTTAAGCTCCAAACAAACAAACAAATAAATAAATAAAAATGCCCTTTATAATTGGTCAATGGACACTTTTACCAGCCCATGAGGCCTCAGGAGAGGAGTCGTGAATGGCTGAACTTACACTGTACTGTAAATCATATGACAGTGACAACATGATAAATGCAGTATGTCTGGCTTACATTCATACTATATAGAACATACTTTTTGATGGTCACAAAGTACTTAATGAAGTGCTGTGCCATGTCATTAAAATTTGAGCACATTGTTTCTATGAGTGTTCACACACAAAATCTGTGACACTCACATAGTTCGCCATTAAATTACATTATGTTTGTCCCAAAATGTTGTTAATGTACATAATGACTTCACCAGACAACATTTGTCTTTCCGTCGACCCAGTCTCATAAAAATACGTACCTCTGGGTGCTTTTCTGCAACACCGTTTTCAGTTACACGGGATACGAACCGGAGCTCCTCGCCTCTCAAGTATGTCTCCATACTCCGTGAGCTACCGAACAAACCTACCGTCGATGAAAACCCATTGATATGAAGCTGGATATGTGCGGTGCTAACGTTCAAAAGCATCAGTTTTCAAATCTCCCAGCATATTAAAATTGTTTTGAAGTCATAACATAACTCTGTAAATGTGTGTGAAAAGGAATAAAAGGTGTCGGAGTTTTACTGCCTCTAGTGTTCATTTCTTTTGGAAACTGCAGTGATATGTACTTTATTGGTACGTATTTCGCGTCTCGCGAAAATGTGCCCCCGGGTACGTTTTTGCCATGAGACCAGGTTGCTTTCCGTGGCTTTAATGAAGTCTGTATACTTAATATTCTGTTTGCTCTGTTTTTTCAAACACTGAACTTCAAACTCATCGACACCACTTTGTACATTCCTGAAGTGAACTTTTGCCTTTTTGGTGAACTGTTTTGGACTGAAATTCACTGAAAATATTATTTTGAATAATCTTGTTTAGCAGCCGTGGTCACATTCACTTTCATTGTATGGAAAAGAGCAACTTGTACATTTCACTATAAATAGATTTTAAATAATTAGAAGAACATGAGGGTGAGTAAATGATGACAGAATCTTCATTTTTGGTGAACTGCTGTAAACTTCAGGTTAAACAGGTCAAACATTAAAACGGCCTACAAGCTCACTCCCTGATGAGAGTGCAATCCTTGTGCTGATTGATTGGCCAGAAGGCAGTAGAAACTCAAGTTTCAGTCACATCTTTCTATTGAAGTCATCACAATGAGGGATAGCTCTCCATTTTTGATTTTTGATAGCTTTGGAACCATAGGAGCCCTTCTAGTTATATTCACGTGCAAGTAAGCAATCCTCTCACAGTTTCAAACAGGGCCCTTCTGGCAATATCAATATGCCGTCGAGTTTCATTGCAAAACACACATGCACACACCTTAACAGTAAAACTTTGATCTAGAGTGCCTCATGGCCCATATCCAACATTCACTCCAACAAACAAGAATTTTGTTTTTATTTTTCTATGCTGCTTTTTAGGATGCCCATTGGCTCACAAAAAGTCAGTACAATGGCAATTTTTCCATAATGGAATTCGTTAGCACTTGATTTGCATCAAGGTAATAAACAGCATTGTTTGTGTTTATTTATTTTTTTTAGTTTGCCTTTCCTCCTATTACAGTTCAGATGTCAGACAGGCTGCTAATACCACCCCAGAGCTCGATCAGATAGCTTCTGGTTGCAATTTTGTTCGGCCTGATGGACCTTGCGAGAGTCAGACACTAAGATATCGGAAGCATGTCATAAGAATGAATGAGGCACTCTTGCATTGGAGCTGCCAAGCTGTCAGACGCCAGGCAGACTGCATGACTGACATGCTTTGATTGGTCGATTTAATATAGGGAGAGAGCAGGAGCGAGGGAGAGGCGAGTGGGAAACTTCACAGAGTGCTCGCAGAGCGCCGATTTGAAGCATTGTAAGACTATTTGTAAAAGACGTGGAGCGCTAACTCTCTAGGTATCCAGCTTGTTAAAGCTTTTTTCATCCTTCTTGAGGAATTGTGTTAAAGATATTGTTTGGATATGGTCTTACTCCAGCTGTACAGAGTGACAGACCTATGGCACGCTCGATCTGCGAGTGAAAGCCAGTCTATTTATCCTATGCTTTATCGACTGTATGTGCACTCAGGCAAGGTTAATCACAGGTCTGGCGATACATTCTGGGTAATAGGGTCCATAGGTGTCACGCAGGGGTAGCATAAGCTACGAGAGTGGATCTCATGCTGCATCCTGATCCAATAATGAGATGCAGAGTTTTCAGTTAAGAAATGAGTCTGGAGGAAGAACTGCGGAGAGGTGTGAAACTGACAAGGCAAGGTAGAATTTAACACGGTTACCACTTGTAATTCCATGTTACTACAAATATAGCATTATTGTTTTTTCTCCACTTCAATTTAGGGGGAAATCAATATTCTGCTTTGTTTATCTAAGTGACAGGCTCTCGGATATTGCGTTTTTATGTTGCCTTTATAAAGGGGCATTAAAACACAATATATCTGAAGGTTTTTATGGAGCTGACAGTTGCTGAGGGAGATAGTGTTAATGGCATAAAACGGTTGAAAAATGGCTGTGTCTCTTATTTATCTGTGCTTATTATGTACAAATATCCATCACAGAGCTATACTTTTCTGATGCACAATTATGAAGATACACCTCAGGACAGACTCATCAATAAAACGCAAGGGGAAAAAAGCTCTCTCTCTTTCTCTCTCTCTCTCTCTCTGTGTGTGTGTGTATGTGTGCTAAAAGGAAACAAAGCAGAAGCAGCTACCTGTGTACACTGCTGTACATATTGTTTTCATCATTTGTTTTATTTAAAATCATGATTTTATTGAAACCACATTCTAATTTCAACAAATTCCTGTTCATGTCTATATTGCCTCCCTTAAATGAGGCTTTTCTTTGCATCCATCCTTTCATTTTTATAGTAACTAAGACCAGAAAACTTGACAAAACATGGATGTTTTCTTATCAGAGGGAGTTACGGATGCAGAAGGAAGTATGTGATTTTTATGTGGATTTTTGCATTATTGATCCAATTGATATGATCTTCAGCTAAGTTATATATACTGAACACACTTTAACTGTTGGATTTATTAATTGCTAAGTGGACAGCAGTCTTTGGCAGCATTAACTTCCACCAAATGTTTACTGTAATTGTGGATCAGATTTGCACAGCAGTCAGAAATAATTTTGAACCATTCCATATTACAAAACTTTTCAAGTAATATTCTTGGGTTTCTGATGTGAATGGCTCTCTTGAGGTCATGCCAGATAATCTCAGTTGGGTTGAGATCAGGGCTCAAAGTGGTCCACTCCAGAATGTATACTTGCTTCTATTAAAGTCATTCTATTGTTGATTTAGTCCCATGCTTTGGGTCATTGTCCTATTCAGTTGGTGGATAAATGGTCTTACATTCTCATACAAAATGTCCTGATAAACTGTGATTTTTTTGTAATTTATTTTATCGTATACGTGTCAACAGAAATGTAGCACAATTTAAAGATTTATGTAAGTTTTTCACTGACACTCTAAACATCACTGAACATTTTGCACTCTTTCAGTCATTTTTAAGAATAGCAACAGTGCTGAACTTCATCCATTTTTATATAGTTTGTTTTGCTGTGGACAGATGAACAAGGCTTTTAGAGATACTTTTGTAACCTTTTCCAGTCTTATGCAAGTGAAGTATTCAGTGTTATGGAATCATCATATCAGATTATGCATCTTGTTAACAGCAAACTCAACATTTGTGAGTCTCTGAACAATTTACATGGCATGTTTAGTAATGAAATGTGAAAACATATTGTTTGTCTGTAATTTGTTACTGTGTTTGTCTATTGTTGTGACTTAGAAGAGATCAAATTATATTACCAAATTATGCAGAAATCCAGGTCATCCCAAATGGTTCACATACTTTTTCAGGCAATCATATCTATAATCATCTAAGCAGACGAGCGCTCTAAAGCATCCTGTGAACGTGAATGATTGAGCACCTCACCCGTTTAACTTCTTTAATATTCACGTGTTAGCATGGATAAATAACGACTGTGTCCATCTGCTCTTGAATATTTGATTGTGCTTCTCTAATTGGCCGGTTTCCCTTGCTACATCTCGCCAGAGACATCCTGCAGGTGTCACAACAGACTCTGACAGCCATCTATCTTTCCTGCTGCAGCCTAAATCAATTACTCTCCACCGGCACATAGAGTAAAGGGGCTCCACTAGTCTGTTACTGTCACCGGCAGATAAAACACATCATATTCACAGAGTTTTCATGTCTCACTGCGAGTCTACGAGGTGTTCCTTAAGCCACCACATTGCACTGTCATTATGGGTTTATTAACAGCCTGGGGCATGATCACTTATGGTATTCCATCTTGATTAGAGGATGCAATTAGACAGCTATAAAAATCAATGCTTCATGTTATTGGATTGCTAAACAACTTTGCCTCTATGTCGAGTGAGTTTTTGAGGAAATGAAAAAAAAAAAATACATAATGAGGTTCTTGTCTCGCCCAAGTCTTCATAATTAACTGTTTTAGGCAAAAGGATATTGACCCAAAATTTCACAAAGTATGTTGCTGAAGCCTCAAGGACACTGCGTGCCGCTTTACCCTTCTGTATTGTAAGTTTGAAGAGTCAGGTTTTCTGTCACACACAAATCACTCATGTCAAGCATCCAGACCAGGAGTTAGGGGACAACAGGTAGCCTGTAGGCATTATGGGACGAATGTGTGTTTTTTTGCTCACATTCTTTTTTTTCTTCTTTTTTTTCTACATTTCGCCAGAAAGCAGGAGCCTCTCAGGACCATCTAGAACAGATTGACAAATGTAACCCTGGGCAGAGCCTCAGATTAGATAATAACTCAGCATTGGCAGGGCGACAGTGTCACCGCTGACCATGGCTGTGGTTCGCTGTTGTACCCAGTGTCTATGTGAGTGTCTTAGTCGGCATGTGCGTGTGTATGCGTGTGTTTGCACCCCAGGCTGTAGAATGCATTGAAGGGCACTCAGACAAGCTCTGCATCACACAATATTGGTGCCAAAAACAGCCAACACATGTGTCATCCTTCACTGTGTCACTTCACAGTAAAGGCTGGCAACAACAGACAAACAATGCTACATTTACACAGATACAACCACCTCTATAATTATACATTCAATTCAATTCAATTCAAGTTTATTTGTACAGCGCTTTTCACGATACAAATATAAATTTAAATTTTATTTTTAAAATACAAAGTTGTAGTGCTTACACCTTCGATATGTTTTTTTTATATTTGTAAAACGTGATATTATTTAAATACTTTTCCTAGACATAAAATTTATTATGTTAAATTAGTGCAATTACCCTTTTCTTACCCTTTTTTTAATGACCAACATTTTTCCTTTATATTATTTTTTCATCAGATGAAAAAATCCCCATGACTAACAATGTCACATCTGTCTACACCTCCCATGCTGCCAGCATACACCCCCCCACCCCAGAACCATACAGCTTAAGTTACCATTACAGATTAATCTATGTACATTAGCCTTTTTATGTGAGTGTGAGTGTGAGTGTGTGTGCATGTGTGAGTAGATATGAACACAGGCTGTCACAGTTACATAACTCAAAAATGATAATGTAGCAACCTACACAAATAATGAGCACAACGTATTGTTAGCAGCGTTTCTCCTTTTTATTTAGCTTGCTTAGGAATGCACGCACTGCAAAGCTACAGTCTTCAGACAACAGAGGAGTATGGATGCCACAAATGAGAGCGGCGATTTGTAATAGGCAATTAAAGGTGTGAAGATATGGCTGGATGTATGTAATTATTGAGATTTTAATGAGTCAATGGGTAGCTTTAGCTTTGAAAAGGTTGCCTCTCTTGTTACTGTGCCACGGTCCATGTCAGAGACGTCCTCCAACTTGATATGCTACTCTTATGACAGCCATTAATGACCCTGAATCATTTCCCTGAAATAACAAGGCTCCACACAACAGACTGAAAATAAATGATTAATGTGATTAAAAATACACTCCTTATTTCATACGGCTTCAAACTTTGATGTTTTCTCACAGACATCAATTGAGCACATTTTCACACATTGAGTGCAATCAATGATGTGGCTTTTAACCTGTTCACCACTGGTCACAACCTGAGATAATATCAAGGTAAGATGCTGTAGCAACATGACAGACAAATAATAGTAGCAATAATACAGATAGAAAAGGAAAAACAAGCAAATGTTAAAGTTTATTTGTTTTTCCAGTTCTCTCAGATGATATCCCTGATGAATTGCAGCAGGCTTCTGTGTTAAATCAACTGAGTTAAGTGAAGCAAATATGTTAAAGCGCACATCAATGGCATTCAGCACAGCCATTTCATCTCTGCAACTTTTCAGAGTTAAGAGCAAATACTGACACATGTACTTCACGGCCCCACCGCACTTTCAAAGAGGAATCGGGGCCCATTAAAATTGCATGAGGAAGGAATAATTAAACAGAATATTCTCTCTCTGAGAAATGAAGAAATCAAAACGGCGAGGGGCACATTTGATTTCCCTGGCCTTAAAATAAGATGAAAGGTGAAGCGGAGACACAGGGCTAAAACACGTGCCTTATCAGGAGCTCTGTCTTTTTTTGTTCCTCACAGCCCTTTAATTTGTCTCTCACTTCCTGCCGTTGTGTGCTTTTATTGTATATGCTTTTATAGTTGGGGCTTGCCGGAATTTGAATTGGTAATTAAACTTATTTTAATATATTTATAAGACTCATCAAGGCAGCCCTGCATATCAAAGTGGCCAAGCTTGTATTGATGTGAGAAATCAAAGCAGTGATTACTCCCTTACATCGGTGGGCTTTAGCTCTTAATTGCACTGCATGTCCGAAAGATTTGTGACTGGAGGACGGCAGGGAGTTCTCATCTTAGGGACGTAGATACTGAAGAAATTGATTTCAGGCGAAAGTCTCAGTAAACTCATTACTTGACACAGCTGAACGAAGACGCGGGGTTGTTTAGAACATGCTTGTTAGTGGATGCATCATCTGATCTTTAGGGTTTTTTTCAAAATTGTGCATTCGTACGACTTTATGCTAAAATATCGCTGTCACCAAGATGAAAGCCCTGTGACCCTTTTTGCAAACATACATGCAAACGAAAAAGTGTAGCATCTGCTTTATTAAAGAAGCATATGTTACGATCCAGCCAATGTATTAACAGGTAAGTATATATTAACACCCAAACAAAGAATGCAATGCTAGCTAAGGTAACTGAGATGTTGAACCATTAGCGCCAAGCTACAGTTTTGCCCCCACCCCTAAACTCTAATTAGACCCACAAACAATAGCACGGCTGCAGAACTTATTATGAAAGAAAAGAAGAAAGGCGGGATAATGAAGAATACATGGTCCGTTTTTGACCGTGTCTGTCTCCCCTTTGTAGCAGCAGGAAAGATATGGCACTCTCCAATGTAGCGTCATTGACTCCTCCTGCCACTTTCCAGGTCACTAATTTTTCAGCTATGAGTTCATTGTGCGCAGACCGATATGCTGTCTTTTTTTAATGAGGTTATTTCTGGGTTATTACCTCGCTCCTTGCTAGGCCATCTTATGTGAGAGACCTAATTGATGTAAATCAAATATGGTTAAGCAGGGACCAACCCCTGGGCCACTCCACTTTCATTTCCACATTATAACCACAGAATATTTACCAAACACATACATACCTTCCCCATATATAAAAAAAGAGGAATCATAGAAATGAAAGATGAGCAACTTTTTTTTCCATTATCCTTTTCATTAATTTCCTATCTCTGGATTGGAGAGAGGGATATGCAGACAGTCCCATTCCAGGCGTAAATGTGAGTGCATGTTCACAGTTGCAGAAGAGTGAGCTCTGCAAGAGAGACTGGGATGCTGGCATTTGACTTTTGCTGAATAAGCTTACGGTGTGCATTCCCTCAGGTTAGAGAGGTTATTGGGGAGAAAAAAAAAGACGGGTGGGTGAGTGGGGGGATTAAATGTTTTAGCAGTGCCTGTTCATTAAGCTCTGTCTCATTCAACAGTGAAATTAGGCCTGTGGAGATGGGAGATTAATCCCATTTACAGGGCCCTTGACCATGTGACAGTCTCACTCAAAATTTTGAAATTCAGAATTGGAGAATAGGCTCCCTTTGATTTTGAGTCAAATTAGCCACAACCCACATGAAGTTGAACTGGAATGACAGAAAGAAGAAAACTGTGTACTTATTTTGAATTAGTAATTACTTCACATGAAAAGTATGTTCTATACAATATGAATGTTATCCAGATGTACAGTACTATACATTTTTTGTATTATCATGTGACCTACCAGCTTCTGTTGCAACAATTCACTCTCTCAATTCAGACATACTACTCTTTTCATATAGTTTTAGCATGCTATTTAGTATATAGGGAAGTAGACATGTTTGGATGCAGTCTTACTAAATTTTCTATCTCTTTCTCTCTCACTGTCTTTCTATCGCTAACATATGTCCGGTCATCCACATACAGTACACACACTCCCACAGTTCCTTCATCCTCTGTAAGTCTTCATCAAGAGTTCTGGGCTTCACTCTGGCTGGTGATTTAGCCACCTGCCACTCTTTTCTGCTGTTTACAAAGTCTGGAGACACACATGAGCTGTTAGTGTTTGGGATTAGAAGTGCAGACTTGGATGCTAGTAATCAAAAGCTGCCCATGACACTGAAACGCCAATATCACTCTCTAAAGTTGCTCTCCTTCATGCTGCTAGTGATTAGCGCCTCGTCCGGAGCATCATCAGAGCTCACACTCTCTCTCTCTGTCTCTCTCTTCGGGCAGCTGTGTCCCTATAGGACTAGGAGCATGTGTGATGTTTAGCTTCTTTTGGTAAATCCAGGGCTTTGTGTCACCCACTCCCCAGGTCCTCTTACACTACCACTGTGACATGGCCGCCGGTGGCACATTGACGCCTGTATCCATTCCTGACGGAGCTAAGCCGGATCAGCCGTGTCGTCGGCGCTCTCTCGCTCCTTCCTCCCGGAACATAATCACAGTCAGTCTGCAGCCTCAGAAATCCCCCATCATCACTAGCACTTCCAGGATCACCAACACCATCATCGTCATCATCATCATCAAAGGCTCCACCATGTCTGTCAGTCAGGTGAGCGCTTAGTCTCGGTGAGTGGCAGGAGGAGCCGGGAGAGTGACGTTAAGCAGGCAGCTCCATGGCCCTCCGTCAGGACTGGCAGGCTTCAGTGACAGTGGGGGTGGGTATAACGTCCCTCATCCCTCCAGCTTAGCCTATTGAACTGCCAGCCCTGTGCCAGTCCACTGCAGGAGGTGAGGTGGCACTCATCGATGGGACAGAGGCATCCAACGGAGAGAACTTCTCGGGGTGGGTGACTAAGGCTAAGCCAGGATACGTTAGCAGACTTCACTTCCTTCAAACCTAACAAGATGCAGCTTCTAGACAGAACCATATATGCATGTGGAGGATCGTGAGAATAGAGTGATACTGGGAGTTTTGTAGAAAAAAAAATGTCAAATTTGTTCAGATTTGGTAAAAATTTAGGTCAGTTTTTTCTCCTTCTGTCAAAACGCTTACATGTTTGCGGGGTGACTCTTGTTTGCCTTCAGCTAGACCAAAATAACAGCAATGACATTGAGATTTTCCTTCAGAGACTTGATTTTAAAGTGCTCACAACAAGTTCAGCCCCCTACTTAATGCAGTCATTGCTTATAGAGAGCACCACGCTGGGTATCAAATGTAATTAGCTGTATTTGCTTGAGCTCTACTTCAATCATTGGCAACAACTATTGTATTGCGCTACGAGACACACTAAAATGCATCCTAGTGTGAGTGGATGATAGTACAAGAAAAAAAATAAATAAATGAAATAAACCCGTGGCATTCACATCTCAGTACTTTCACCTTCCCTGCTGTAAGCGTAACCCCCAACGTTAGCTTGACAGCACCGCTTTCCATAGTCTGTCCAGCTTTATGTCCCGAACATACTTTAATTTGTTCCTCTTATCTTATCGGTGAGCACACCCTCAGCTGATGGTGGTGATGCTCTTAAGTGAAGTGCTGGTATTATCCTGCTACCTCTGCGAGCCTCTTCTTTAATTTAGTTGTTATAATTAGCTATTAAATGGTGTCAGTTTCTACAGCTACTAACATGCCCACTCTGTTCTGCTTGTCTGTATTATCAGTTTGGGTGCTTGTAGAGGGGAGGAGGGGGACCAAGAAAGTAAATTATAATGAAGGCCTATATAGTCCAATTACCGATAAAAGCAGCCAAGTGCAGTGCTGTAATGAGGTGCTACTACCTTTCCTTCTCCCCCTTCCCCTCTGAACACATAGATGGGAATAGCTAATCGCTAGTTTTATTACTTTGAGCCCCTCTCGCTGAGGAGTTTTAACCCCGGGACTTTCAATCTGAGCGGGACGATCACAACAAACAAATATAGCAGTGGCGCCATCCATGCTAAACAAAGTTGGCCTAGAGGCAGGGGTGATGGGATGATTGGGGAGGGAGAAAATAGACAGAGGAATGGAGGCAATGAAGTGTAGATACTAGGAGGAGGAGGATGATGTGCCGAAAGAGAGCGAGAGGAAGCCTGTCCTCATGTTCTCACTTTAATGGGTCAGTATTTAATTATTTGGAATAGCAGAGCTGTCTTTTGTAGGGATGCCAGGAATGTAGTTCCTTGCTAGAGCACTTACAAGGCAGGCAGTTAATTAAACTGTAAGATCAACCACTGGCCCTTCTTTTCCCCTCTTTCTCTTTCCGCTCTGTCCCTCTTTTGTGTCCCAGGCTGTGTGCAAAAGCTAAGGCAGCTGTCTTTCTGTGTCACTGCCCAGTAAATCACTGATTTTACACACATCATGTTTTTTGTATGAAGGCATCCTAATGTTGTCATGGACTGAACTCTTCATCTTAATGTTCTTATGATGTTATTCTTTTCACCAACCACCAAATTAAGTGTGCAAAATCAGAACAAATAACAATACAATACAAATACAATAAAAACCGTAATAGTGTGAAATTATTACAATTTAAAATAACTGTTATCTATTTAATGTAATTTAAGTTGTAATTTATTCCTGTGAGAGTAAATCTGTATTTTCATCAGCCATTAATTCAGTATTCATTGTCATATGATCCTTCAGAATATTCTAATATGCTGATTTGGTGTTTAAATAACATTTCTAAATATCATCAATGTTGAAAACAGTTGTGAAACTTTTTTTCCCCACTATATATATATAATATGAAACCTATCTACATCTGTATACATCTTCTAGCCTACAGAGACAGCTATACTGTAGTATTGCTCTTTCAAATAAAGTGTTTACTTTAATGAAGTCAAAGGCACATACATAAAAAATTGAGGTTAATGATTAAGTTTAAGTATTTTGAAGATGTTATGTTAGCCTATACAAGCATTGTCTTCTTACAAAGAGCTCCCAACGGGAAGAGCAAAAGAAGTAAGTTTGAGTGTTTGGGTTTGGAAAGAGAGACCGGTGTTACCGGTGCATTGTTTGCCAGTCTGCGTTGAGGACAGACGATGGATTAAACCATGAATGAGTGATTTATTAGCTTCTGCTGTCACGCTGCTTAGATGGATTACTACACACGACCTTTGACCCCACTTACTAGAGTCCTCACCGCCACAGTGTGGGACGGAAGGTGTTCTGTGTGTGAACGTGCACGTGTGTGTGCGAGTTAGACCGCTGGCCAGCTGTATGCTGGTGACAGGATGGGACCACATGATCAATGGGCTAATGAACAGCCCATTTCATAGATGGGATGAACTGACTCTCTTGTGTTCATTGAGTGTCTATAGTAACAGCCCACTCTACTCTCTAAACCCTTTGTAGATGGAAAAAAAACAATGCGACAGAAGACAACAGACTTTTCTATGAAAGAACTAACGGCTGTTTACAAAAGGTTTATCTTCATCTCTCTTCTTTTCAGTGGGTTCATCATTAACTGTGTGTTGTGAATAGTATTAAAGCACAACAGCTACTGTCCCAATACAGATCATTTGCACTTCTACGGCTTAAAAATCTTTAATATCCCTGAGAGAAGCAGATAAACCTTCAAGAAATATGAGCCTTGTTGGATGGTTTTCCCTGATTAAAGCAAAGTACAGCAGAACAATAGAAGGCAGGCAAATATTACAGTAGATGAAGCTTATATGGTCTGCAAAGTAAGAGTGTGGATTTGCCTTAATGCAGCATATAAATCTAATAACAAAAGTGTCTGATATCATTGTTTTGTGTTTACTTTATTTTCTTTTCTTTTCTTTTCTTTTCTTTCTCAATTGTTATGACACAGATGGCTCTCTCTCTCGCTCTCTCCCATCCATGGATTTCCTTTCTCGCTTCTTTCCTTTTTCCATCCTTCCTTTCATGGCTTTCAGCAGTCTCTCCCTTTCACACACTTTCTCTGTAATTAATTTCAAGAACTCTGGCCAGTGGTGTAGCAAGTCAGCCTCAGGCTCATATGCAAAAAAAAAAATATTGAAAAAAATAATTGTACGGGCCCCACAAATGTTATAGGTTAAAGTGGGTTCCAACTCGGTTAACTTAAGTTAACTTATGGTTGTCTTTTCTTAGGTAAATAATGTTACGTGACTATTCACAAGCTTAGTTTGTGACAAGTTTTATTGATGGTATACATGCTTGGAAATAATATTTAAAATTTTTAATTCCATTCGTTAATTCCATTCAACAAGCGTTGTGCTTTGTTACTTTCAATATAACACAAAGTCTCAGCCTTTAAATTCTGTAAATTTTATCACGAAAAACAAACAATAAATGTGTTTTTTTTTTTCTCTTAAATGTGGCGTGAGATCACTGTATTCGCCTCAGTTCAAGCGGCATGTGAATCAGTCATATTTCCCTCTTTACTACTAGTTACAGCACAAAATAAAAACAAATGAATATCAGAAGACATGTTGAAAAAATCAGAAAAATGTAATAAAATCAGTGTCTCATGAAATCAATCGATCAATCAATCAATCAATCAATCAATCAGTGTTTCGAAAAACCTCAGTAAAACAGCTTGTGAATAGTCACATAATAGTAACATAACATTTACCTCAGAAAAGCCAACAATATAACCTTAAAATCAGTCAGTTAACCGAGTTGAGGATACTTCAAGCTTTAGAATGTTTTTATTGCTGTTTTTAATGTTAAATACATGTGAAGAATGAAAGGTTGGACGGAATTTATTTATTTATTTTTGTGTGTAGGTGGAGTAGGTGGAATTGTCACATTAATTAACTTTATTCATGCAATATAACAACTTTATTCTCGTAATTTTGACTATATTTGACTTTAATCTTGTAATCTTAGATTTATTATTGTCATTGTTATTATTATTATTATCTTTATTTATTCATGTATTTATTTATTTATTTTTAACATTGCACTAAAACATTGCCGTATTAAACTGCTGCATGTAAACACAATCATGGCATAGCGGCCCAAAATGCGGAAGGAAAGAAGAAAAGAAGAAAGAGAGAAAGAAAGAAAAAGAAAGAAAGAAACTACTCACCCATTTTAGTTGCATTTGTTGTTTTCTGCAAATTTATCCACAATGTCCTTGGTGTTTAATGTAAGGCTTTGTGTATTCTCAGTAAAATAAATGTCTAGTCTTGATAGTCTGTTCTGCACCTTGGTGCTCCGTAAATAATTTTTTATTAGCTTCAGTTTTGAAAATGAGCGCTCCGCTGAAGCCACAGTAACATAAGATAATTAAAATGAAAGCAAGAAAATTAAAATGGTGCAGATGTCGCTGAAGCTAGATGTGATACCATCTTTCAACTAGTTATATCTACCAACCTCATACAGTTTTTTAAATTTTTTATTATTATTTTATTATTTTATTTGGCTGCGGCGATGCAGCGTTTGTACATAGTTAAAAAAGGTCCCCTTTAGTGGGCCCCCAAATTGCACAGGCCCATATGCACATACATACTCTGCATACCCAGACACTATGCCACTGACTCTGGCAATAAAACCCAAAACAAAAGGAAGAGGCTTTTGTACCTTTGCTGACTTTGTTACTCGCTGGCATAATAAAGAAAAGTAATATGCTTAAAACATTAAATAAGACTTTAATTGGAGCACATGAAAAACGTACCATGGGAAGATGTAATTGAACGTTGCCAGGGAGCCGGGGGAATTAAAATAGGTCGTTTTATGCTTTGCTTTATTTTTGATTGAATCAGCTCCTAATTGGCCTCGACAGTAGTATTATCAGTTTTTGGTCGTATGTGAGGCGCTCAATGGCACAGCTCCTCTGTCACAAGAGAGAGAGGGAAAGACTGAGAGAAGGGGAGAACCAATGACAGAGACAAATGTCTTCACATTGACAGCTGCCCTCCATATTGCCCTCCGCACAAATACACAACAAACCTTTGCAAGCAGCTCCATCAAATTATTAATCACTAAGCAGTTATTGAAGAAATTAGAGCTATTGCAGCATTTTGTGTTCAGTTTAGCCAAGTTTTGTTGACTAATGACGGGACAGTCCAGCACGGCCTTGCACTAAATTTCTTATCATGAAGATTTCTTTTTAAATGACTGGATATTGTCAGCAAAATTCCTCCGAACAACAGTATGCATGGGAGCAGCTTTATAGTGAAAATCTAGGAATGGGCAGTAATGCATTGACATGGTAGTGGTGTTATTTTTCTTTTTCGTAATTCAAATATTTTATTGATTGAATAATAAGGTAGTGCTGTGAAATGCCTGAGCATTTACAATTTTCTTGACAATGTTTTGCCAATAAAGATGTGTATATATTCTCTGCTGGCTGTTAAAAATCAGAACAAACCATGTCCGATTTGGGAATGATTTAATGTAACAAGCTACTTTTTCCATGTACTGAAGGTTTTAATTATAGCTTTTAGATAGCTTTCAACTTTTTTATCACCTTGCCCAACAATGCGGCAATGACTATGAAAAACATTTAAAGTAATCGTTAACCCTATAATTATTTCTATCATTTACAAAAATAATGCATCACAAAAACAATGCATCAAAATCATTGCAGCTGAAACAGCATTGGTTCTTGTGTGTAGGAAATGAAAAATGCCTTTTTTTATTTTATTTATATTTTTTTAATTCCTGAACACAAACATGGACCCAAGAAGTGCAAAGCAAGATTATCAGTGAATAACTGAATTTTCGGTCTTGTCCCTTACACACATAAATTCATATGACCTCAGAAGATGTGGAATATAGTTCACAATTTATATGAACCATTTTTGATGGGTTGCTGGTGTGTTTTTCTTTGCTGATAGAAAACTATATTAATATGAGACTAAGTAAATAATGGTAGTATTTAAATTTTTGTCTGATCTATCCCTTTAAGGCAGAGAATGAACAGGAGAAGAAACATAATGACTGATAACTGGTGGGAGTTGAGAGTCTTTTCCCACTCAAGGAGACGAGGAAGTTAAAGGCCCTGGAGACACCCTCGTCCTCTTAATTTATTTCTTTCTTTAAGTCATTCTCCTGTTCCTGTTCTCTCTTTCCTTATCATCGTCTCCACACTAAAATTAGGTCTTCTGTTAGCCAGGCTGCCGGTGCTCCAAGGAAGGCCTCATGGGAGCAACAATACAGGGAGCATGGGTGTGTGTGTGTATGTGTGCGTGTGTGTGTGTGTGTGTGTGCTGGAGGGAATCCACCTCACCTTGGCAGGCTTTTAAGAGTAAAAGGAGGGCTAAAGTGTGCATAGAGCTTAATCCAGCTTCCTGCGGTCTCGCCGGTATAAGGTGGCACTGCCCTGTGAGAGAGGGATTGCTCTGGTCTAGAACATGCTCTCAGGAGAGTGTTACTATAAAGAGAGAGAGAGAGAGAGAGTTTCCACATTTTATCAGACGCACTAGTGCACCTTTGTTGGTGTTTTTATAAGTCACTTACCACACGGCTCACAAACACTCACACACACACACACACACACACACACACGAGTGAGAGTGATGCGAGAATGCGTGTTTTGCATCCGTGTGCATGAGATTGAAAGAAAGACGAAGAACACAAAACAAGAAACAACAAGAAACTCTTATGCCGAGTTCACACTGCACGACTTTAGCCCGATTTTTCACTCGCCGACAGGTTTTGCGAAATCGCCGACAAATGCCCGACATCGGAGGCAAATCGGTGCTCGTTCCCGCGAGTGCCAATCACCCAGTGTGAATTATCAAAGACGCGATCTGAGGAAATCGCCGATGCGTCGCCGACGCCCGCGAAATATTTGGCATGCTAAATATCTGGAGCAGTCTGCGATTCACAATCACGCTGTGTGAAATGAGCTCTGAC
>NW_015631718.1:568673-570014 GCF_001515625.1 Sinocyclocheilus rhinocerous
TCATGCAGTGTGAAACCCCCTGTCGCCGATCCATCGTGCAATGTGAACACAGCAGCAACCGAATGCTACCCCAGATAGTCACGCAGTGTGAAAACAACGGCGATCCGACAAGTTTGAAAATCGTGCAGTGTGAACTCGGCATTAGTCTGAACTATAAGTCTGTGTCTCCTCACCCTCCCCCTCTCTCTCTCTCTCTCTCTCTCTCTCTCTCAAATGGATAATTCTGGTGATGGCCCTGACAGCCCATGGTTTAGATTTTGATTTATGTTCTTCCAAAGCTAAAATCAAAGAATCCATCTAGTGCTATTTTATGGCAGCTGGGATGATGAATGGTGCAGTCTCTGGGCCAAACGAAGCCGCTGTGTCTTTGCCCCGGATTTTAATTGCTAAAGTAGCCAGTCATTGCTCAGGATTCAACAGTGAGCATGCTGCCTTTCTCTCCTTCTCCTTTCAAAGTGCACTGTAGATGGCTGCTTTGAACGAAAATTGTATTTAGTTTACTGTAACTTGCTGTTAAATCATTCATAGTGCAGCCATAGGGAACTCATATAACAAGTATAAGTAATGGCTCTCGTAATGGGCGGAACTTTGAAGTGTAAATTTCACATGTATATTTAATGTATGGAAATTAAAAAAAAAAGAATTTAAGTAATACACAAGATGAAGATTTGATACAGTTTTATGTTGCCTTTCTTTGCAAACAGCCTGGTTGTGTTTAGACACACTTTAGCTTTTCTCATTTGCTCATTTTGTGAGTCACGCTCCCATCTTTATTTTGCAATGTGGAAACAGAAATAAGCCAGAGGGCGAAATAAAAGCTTGATTATCTTGGGGACTAAGCGCAAAAAGTTGAGTAATGTGTCTTTGTGATGGACAAAGTGACAAATACCAGAGCGAATGAGATGCTCTGCGTCTGTGCGTGTCATTATGAGAGCGCCTCGTTTAATAAGAAGTACAGGAAGCTCGGCGCTCCTAATTTTACAGTTTCTGTGGCCGATAAAAGTCATAAACGCATGTAAATAAAATCAGCCTGTGTGCGTCATTAATCAAATGGGACAAGATGTCAAGATTTCCCCCTTCACGAAAAAAAGAGGCGTAAAAAAGAGCAGTAGCATCGCTCGCTAAACTCCCACAAAATCAATGATGCAAATGAGAAAAACAAGCAGGCAATAAATTCTTTCACATCTGCACACCCCAGTGAGAATTTTTTAATAATTTTTAATAAAGCATGATTGTAGTTTGTAGCACTGAATAATTTAATCATGCAGATTTGGAGGAGAGAGGGAGAAAGAGAGGGGGTGGGGAATTCACATTTGAAAATTTCAATCTCAAATCTTTAGC
>NW_015631718.1:571895-577773 GCF_001515625.1 Sinocyclocheilus rhinocerous
TCTCTCTCTCTCTCTCTCTCTCTCTCTCTCAAATGGATAATTCTGGTGATGGCCCTGACAGCCCATGGTTTAGATTTTGATTTATGTTCTTCCAAAGCTAAAATCAAAGAATCCATCTAGTGCTATTTTATGGCAGCTGGGATGATGAATGGTGCAGTCTCTGGGCCAAACGAAGCCGCTGTGTCTTTGCCCCGGATTTTAATTGCTGAAGTAGCCAGTCATTGCTCAGGATTCAACAGTGAGCATGCTGCCTTTCTCTCCTTCTCCTTTCAAAGTGCACTGTAGATGGCTGCTTTGAACGAAAATTGTATTTAGTTTACTGTAACTTGCTGTTAAATCATTCATAGTGCAGCCATAGGGAACTCATATAACAAGTATAAGTAATGGCTCTCGTAATGGGCGGAACTTTGAAGTGTAAATTTCACATGTATATTTAATGTATGGAAGAAAACAAATTAAGTAATACACAAGATGAAGATTGATACGGTTTTATGTTGCCTTTCTATGCAAACAGTCCTGTCGTGTTCAGACACATTTTAGCTTTTTTCATTTGCTCATTTTGTGAGTCACGCTCCCAACTCATCTTTATTTTGCAACGGGGGAAACAGAATTAAGCCAGAGGACGAAAGGAAAGCTTGATTATCTTGGGGACTAAGCGCAAAAAGTTGAGTAATGTGTTTTAGTGATGGACAAAGTGACAAATACCACAGCAAATGAGATGCTCTGCATGTGTGCGTGTCATTATGAGAGCGCCTCGTTTTAAAGGGTAGAGACTAGACAGAAACCCCATGTGAACATCGTCTCACAGATGTAGTCAAACCACTTATTTCCAAATATCAACCCCTTTAATATGTATTTTTCTCCTTGCTGGGCCATAATAATGCACAGAAGAGAGCTATCATAATCGGAGAAGGCGAGGAACAGTGGGAGCAGGGGCCTTTAAACAAATGAAGCTGTCAGTACAACACAAAGCCCCAGAGAAAAATCACTGAGTTGGACGCCATACTTATGTAGAGTATGCCTCTTAATGTGTTTTAGTGATGGACAAAGTGACAAATACCACAGCAAATGAGATGCTCTGCATGTGTGCGTGTCATTATGAGAGCGCCTCGTTTTAATAAGAAGTACGGGGAAAGCTTCTAATTTTACAGGGACGCACACTTTCTGCGGCTGATAAAAGTCATAAACGCACGTAAATAAAATCAGCCTGTGTGCGTCATTAATCAAATGGGACAAGATGTCAAGATTTCCCCCTTCAAAAAAAAAGAGGCGTAAAAAAGAGCAGTAGCATCGCTTGCTAAACTCCCACAAAATCAATGATGCAAATGAGAAAAACAAGCAGGCAATAAATTCTTTCACATCTGCACACCCCAGTGAGAATTTTTTAATAATTTTTAATAAAGCATGATTGTAGTTTGTAGCACTGAATAATTTAATCATGCAGATTTGGAGGAGAGAGGGAGAAAGAGAGGGGGTGGGGAATTCACATTTGAAAATTTCAATCTCAAATCTTTAGCCGTTCAGTGGGGGGTGTTTGGTACTTATGTACTTATGTATGTAACCCATTAGTTTGTTTCCCTCTTTGCTCTCTTGCCATGAGGGGGTTACATCAATGACACCAATAGTCCTCAAAGGACATTTTAATTAATGTATTATTATTTTTTATTTTTTTGCTGATGGTGTTAGTGTGACACTATCAGAAAAAAAATACATAAAGAGTATTTATATATACTGTATATACATATGAAAAAATTTAAAACAAATACATGGATGAGCAGCCTCAGGTGAAACAAAGCCTTGCCAGTAATTTATAACAATGACACAGGAGCGAAGTTTCTCTAAATGAGGCATTCAGATAGCCAAACCAGTCATTTATCCTAATGATTAATACAAATGATATTCCTAATAATAAATATCGCTGCCTCGCAGCGAGCAGGCAGAGAGAGAGAGGGAGAGATTGAGAGAGAAATAAGGGGAGTGAGGGATAAAGAGAGACTGCCACGTGGCCATACACATCTCAGTGTGTGACTGTTTGTGTTGTTTGTTTGAAACTGGTAAAACCTGCATATGCATATGTGTGTCTATGATCTCAAAGCCTTATCACAGATTTCCTGTGTCCCTCACCTTTTCACAGCAACGTCATGCACATATTTTTCAAGCATAATAATAGACGCCTAAAGAAGAAAGTATAAAAATTAATTAATTTATGTGTAATACATGTTTATTCTAGTTGTAGACTTGTCCTATTTATTTATTTATACCTGTACACTGGAATTTCACAAATAATTACAAATAAACAGCAAGTAACTCATTAAATTAACAATTTTGAAGTAAAAAGACTGAAATACTATTTTCTTGTACTACAACAATATTTTATTTACAAGTTCAAAAAATAACTTTTTGTAGTGTACTTTGCAATTAGGAATTAGCATGCTTTTGTTGAATAAAAAAAGAGTAGATGTCACATTTTAAACTTTTTTTTGCATTGAAAAAAATAGGGCGAGATGATCAGAAAGAGATGATCTTTCTGGTTTACAGCAAAATTATCATTATAGAATCTATGTTTTTGCTGTAATATAAATATTAATTTGTTATATTTGTTTTATATATATATATATATATATATATATATATTTAAACAAATGAAGCTGTCAGTACAACACAAAGCCCCAGAGAAAAATCACTGAGTCAGACGCCATACTTATGCAGAGTATGCCTTTTCTTCTCCTCTCCTGGTCTCTCCGTTCTCCTGCCATCCCTTCTTCTTTCCCCGATTCAATAGTAAGATGCAGTAGTAAGATGATAGGAGAAATTGTTTAATACTCAGAGATATTTTTAATCGGACAGGAACATTAGTCCTGGCTCAATTGGCACCTCTGATGACCAGAAGAAGAAGAAGAAGAAGAAGAAGACGGAGACGGAGAAGAAGAAGAAGGAAATACTTTTTAACTACTGTTTCCTACTTATATGTGTAAGGCAAGATACCGTTTTAGTTGATGATGAAAGAAAACCTTGGTCAAATCCCAGCTGAATACATTTAATTAATAACACATTTAACACCATTTTTAAAATAAACAATAATGCAGCATTGAAAGCCAGTTTTTGCCTCAGAATAAAATTGTGATATAAGGTTTGAAATGCCGTTGTAAGAAATACATGTGCAATTTTGACATGTAAAATCATAATTACAGTAAATAAAGTTGTACTTATAAGAAACAAAGTTAGAATTGTGAAAATAATTTTGTACTTACTCTGAGGCAAAATGTGTTTCCATTTGCAACTGAACTTGATAGCCAGTGATAATCATGCACTTTTGTTGTATGTGAAAGAGCAGCTTGGTCATATTTAACTAATTAATTAATTTATTTATTATTATTATTATTTTTGTATTTAAAATCCACAAAAAAAAAAACATCTGTATGAAGTTTCTGATTACATGTAGCCCACCACAGCTCCATTTAATTTACTATAGATCTTTGGTCATTAAGTCATATCCAGCAATCACTTTGTGGCTCACGTGCATCACTTTAGCTAACTAGAGAAGCACAGTAAAAAGGGTGGGTATGGAGGTATCCATGGACCTCTGTATTCTCCCATCAACTATTCTGTCTTAAGTCATTCACTTCCTCTACCACCCACTGCCATCTGATGAAAGGAAGATGAAAAGAGCAAGAATTTTGCATCTGTGAATCAACACAGAAAGTCACTTCTTTTGGAGGGGTGAGGGGAGAAGAATGTGTACATGTCAGGTACCCAATAAAGTTTATGTCTTCCTGCCACATTCAAAAGTAAACACCCCCTGCGGCCTACATGACATCACTAAGTAGGTTAAGTGTAGTCTCGAGTCGTCATCGATCATTACGAATGTAGCATATTCCGCGCTGTGCAATCTGAGAGGTAAAAGTTTTCCACTGTACTGAGATGACATTTAATTTTTCATATCTCCTCCACAGTCCTGGAATGAATTTTGGCAGACCTGATGCAATTTAGCAACTTGGCAGTTTCAAATTGGGCAATGAATCACAAGGATTCAATGGACTCGAGTGGCTGCATAATATTTTCTCAGTGTCAGGAGAAAGAGAGAGGTGTTGAAGCTTTGGACAGTGGACCCCTCCTCTAAAACTCTCTCTTTCTCACCTCCTCTGTGTCTCTAGCCTTGTTGTGTCTCTCACCACACAGACCTCCTGTAACATGAGAGTGTAAGAGACTTGTATGCATGCATATTTGAATCTCAGTGTCAACACACTTTAGGTCTGTTGAAATGCACGTGTTACTAAATATAATTTTCCGTCTTATTTAAAGGTACGTTGCTATTTAGATCAAAAGTGATCACTTACAGTGGTTTCAAAATGTAACAATACCTGCTTTGATGCCTCATGAAGTTATTAGGCACATATAAATCATAGCAACACACTCTCATAAGGAAACTGCTGCTATTTTGAACTCATCTTGTCATCCACAACCTATGCTTTTAAGTCTTCTGTAGATATAAAGTGCTCTTTTTCATTCCATTAAAGGAGTTGTGTAATGCATTTTTTAATTATTGTAATCCAGCAATGTCTAGGCACCTTATTCAAGATTTTAATATTTTTGTTTAGTATCTCTCTCTTTATTAGTTCACAGTGACTGTTACGTAACTTGTGTAGACAGAGAGATTCAAATGATAACTTTTCAAGATGAAGCTGATTTTAAACAAGTCTTTAAAGTATTTCAGCTTTATTTCAATCACCGAAAAACAATTTGGTTATAGTTTTAGTTAACAACAGCAACTCTAGCAGATTGGAAACAATAAATGGTCGTTTTGTACAGAAGAAGATTTGAGTTGTGAAACTTATTTTTATTATACAATAACCTGTCAAAATGTCATGGGAAATTAGCTTCCTTGATAAGTCTAAAGTATGTGGAATCTTATGTTGTTTTGGACCCCACTGAATTTTCATAATATGGACAAAAACAGATGCAATATTTTTTGTATATCTTTCTGTGTGTGTGTGTTCCACATAATAAAGAAACTCATACTGGGTTGGAACAGCATAAGGGTGATTATTAAATTAAATTACATTTTCACCCTTTAAGACTGCACATGCAATCAACTGTTTTTACACATTAAGAGACCTGCTTCTCCAGAAAAAAATATTTTTTAAAGCAAGTCAGAATATTTAACAATGAAATCATACATACACTCTAAAAAAACAGTGGGTTAAAAACAACCCAATTTGGGTTGTTATTAACCCAAGGGCTGGGTAAATATAGGACAGAACCCATCTTGGTTTAAATTTACCCAGCACATTGGGTTGTTTTTGAACCCAGCATAATGGGTTGATTTAACACAGCTAATGGGTTTATTCATTTTTACTATATTTTTAGCTTATTTTATTTACTTCATACAATAAATAATGTTTACAGATTAACTTAAATCCTCTAAACTTTTTCTAAAATACTCCACACAACCACTGGTTTGCATGATAACTTCCTTTATTTTCCTTTATTTATCATTTACAGCATTTACAGCGTTTTTAATTGGCTATGCATATTACTTATATTTAAACTCGTTTAACAAACATTAGAAGAAAATTCAACATGAAACAGAAGTAATTCACGTGTAATTGACCAGTCTCTGTTATTCTGTTTCCACCGTAACGGCGCTGGTTCTCGTGCCCGAGCTGGAGTCGTGTTCGGCGGGGAACTACTAACGGACCGCCGCCCTGCGTTTCACTCTAGCCGAAACATACTGTGACTCCATAACCCGCCAATAAACAAACAATAAACAGCTCTGAGGACATGTTTTAACATCCAAAGTATTATATTCTGTATCTTTATGAATAAAATCGTTTATTTTATGCAAAGCATCAGGCTTTTCCATCACGCGAAAAGACCG
>NW_015631718.1:577904-584301 GCF_001515625.1 Sinocyclocheilus rhinocerous
ATACATTAAATAATGTTTACAGATTAACTTAAATCCTCTAAACCGTTCTAAAATACTCCACACAACCACTGGTTTGCATGATAACTTCCTTTATTTTCCTTTATTTATCATTTACAGCATTGTTTATATAGTTTTTAATAGGCTATACATATTGCCTATATTTAAACTCGTTTAACAAACATTAGAACAAAAATTCAACATTAAATAGAAGTAATTCACGTGTAATCGACCAGTCTCTGTTATTCTGTTTCCACCGTAACGGCGCTGGTTCTCGTGCCCGAACTGGAGTCGTGTTTGGCGGGGAACTGCTAACGGACCGCCGCCCTGCGTTTCACTCTAGCCGAAACATGCTGTGACTCCATAACCTGCCAATACAATAAACAGCTCTGAGGACATGTTTTAACATCCAACCAAAGTATTATATTCTGTATCTTTATGAATAAAATCGTTTATTTTATGCAAAGCATCAGGCTTTTCCATCACGCGAAAAGACCGTGACACTCGTTAAAGGTGATTCACACCGTGCCTGTATGTTGCTCTGCATAAAATTGAATGATATACAGCACAGTAACGATTTTATACATAAAATAAAATGTACATAGACCTGTATTTTACGGAAGAATGCATCAATTCGATGATGATTAGAACTGCTCTCTCGTGAAGAGAAGATGCAAAATCCCCGCGATAAATAACTCAACCGCTGGGTTATGTCTGACCTAGGATCTGAGTAACACAAAAACTACCCAAACATTGGGTTGTTATGTCTGACCCAGGAGCTGCAAAACAACCCAAACACTGGGTTGTTACATTTGACCCAGGAGCTGGGTAACACAAAAACTACCCAAACACTGAAAAAATAACCCCAAAAAATGACCCAAAAGGCTCAACCCATCATTTGGGTCAAAAAAATAACCCAGGATTTTTTTTAGAGTGTAGTAAGTGTAAATATCACAGTAGCCCCCCCACGAACACACACAGATCTATTTTCACAGAGCAGCTACAACCTCATCGAACAAAGAGCACCATTCCTTCCCATAAGGACACATAAGAAACAGACAGACACACATACACGTACGTACGTCACTCCGCCCACCGCATAAGAGACACAGCGTATGTGTTTTAAAAGGTGAAGAGGTCCAGAGGGCCTCACTGTATCTGATTTTTTGACAAAGAGCAGCGCGGCCAGAAATCAATAGCACCTGTTCAGGGTGAGGCCAGTGAGCGCGTATACTGAGCACGGCCGAAAACTCGCTGGCCTCTCTCTCCAACCCAGTTGAACCCAAACAAGCAAAGAATGGACTGACAACGCTTTTGACACTAGCCGTTTATTAGGCGCTTCGCGCTGCTAAAGCTAATGTAGCCCCCGCTAGCCTGTTGGCATTGTTGACGAGGTGACCATAGCAGAGCTAGGGACGTTTCACACGATGCTCCATTTGTCAGGGTCAGCGTCAGGAAAATTAGTGTTTATTCTTGTCAAAAAAAAAGCATGTGATGAATTGGTTTATTTATATGCTAAGGGATTTTTGGATACCGCCTCTCATGCTCACTCGCGCTCACCTACAAAAGCAATAATTTCACCCTGGGTTGGTGCGAGGAGCTTAACGTTGCATACGTGAACAGCAGAGCACCATGTAAACATGGCTGGTGACAGCAGACATAAGAGGCTGGGGTGGAAACATTAACCGTGAGGGTAATTCAGACAGAGACTATTACTGAAGCTGACATTTTTTCACACGAGGAACAAACAAACTTATCTACAAAACAACAAAAGTGATATAAATAATCTTTGGAGCACCTAATTAATATATTTCCATTTTTAAGCAAGTCATTTAGTTTGTAGTATATATCATTATAAGTGTGAACTGAAGGTGACTGAAGTGTTATGAAAACAGACTTTGTTGGGAAATTGTTCTTTAATAATTTACACTTTCCTCTGCATGATTTATTTCAGAAATAAAATAGATTTCGTTGTAAATACTTCTCTTTTCTCTTTTTAGTTTTGTGAACAATCAAAACAAAATTGCTCTCACCCAAAGTCATTCAGGATCGCAATTTCTGACAATTATTAACTAACTAGAAACATATTTTTACTCTTTCAGCAGATCTTTATGGAGCCTCACAATTGTGCTCCCATCACGCTGAATCCAAAAGCTGAGGTGCAAAAGTGATTTCTGACAATCAGTCTATTCACTCTTCTGCTAAACCTGAAAGAGTCATTACTATTAAACATAATAATGGCTTTTAAATAGTCACACTGTGCTTTGAAGCAGTGAATAATTTAAGGTTGTCATTGTGCGTGCCCCGGCCCTGTTTAGCGTGGAGATGCCTGGTCAGGTAAAGTCGTACCTGAGACAACAGTCAGCAGACTGCCACATTTGCTTGAATTATTTATTTATTTCCCCCCTCCCCGTCACATTTATTTCGAGCGGCGTTAATTATGCTCGCGCAAGCTGTTAAGCTGTCGTCTGCCGATTAACAGAGTCAAGCGCAGACCCACTGCTGCCACCAGTGCACAGCAAATGGGACAAGGAGGAGGAGGGGAAGTAACAGAAAGATCAGTTTTGTGACAGCATTTGTTAACTCAAACAGAGGGCCATAAAAAGTATGCAGTCTTTTAAAGGCGACGCAAGCAAACAATTTCGAGCATGCTTCATTTGCTGAACGTCCCTGCTAATTAAAGACACAGTTGCACAATGCAGCAGTGCATTAAAAGTTAAAACAAATTGCTTATCTTGGCAAAGTAATTCGACTTGAGTCCACGGCTTCCAGCAGTTTCCACTTTCGCAGTCATTCCACTTGGGCCGCACATGGTTTGAAGTTGCTTGCTTATGATTTTCATGCTCAAATGACGCTCAAGAGGATAAGATAAACAACATCATATTATATATGCGATAATAAAATGCCGCACGGGTTGTCAGCTGTTTGTTTTTATAGTATAGTAAATCAAAAGAGAATTTCAAATTAATTAACCCATTTTCATTTATTGTTTACAATTTTAACTTGGAAAAATCATCAAAACTTCCCTTTTAGATTATTTATTATAAAATTGTATATATTTATACCTGGTTCTTTTCTCTTTTTTTCATGTTTTTCTCTTATAATTAATCCAATAATGCCAGGAAAGTATAAAACATGTCCTGTACATATGCACATTGTATTTATTTGTTTATATATTCAAAACAAGTATGTACAGTAAACACTGCCATTCAAAAATACATTAAAAACAGTAATATTGTATAATATTACTGCAATTTGTTTTCGTGTTTTAAAATGTAATTTGGTCCTGTGACTGAAAAGCTGAATTTTCAGCATCATTTCAGTCTTCATTGTCACATGATCTCTCAGAATTTTGTTAATGTTGAAAACATTTGTGCTGCTTAATATTTTTGTGAGAACCATGATACAGTGAACTGAAAGTTCAAGGACAGCGTTTATTTAAAATAAAAATGTTTTGTGACATTATAAATATCTTTACTGTTACTTGTGGTCAATGTAATGTGTCCTTGCTGAATAATAGTATTAATTTATTTGAAAAGAAAATCTTACTGACCCCATAATTTTAAACAATAGTGTATACACAAATAAATATACAATGTACATTTTTAAAGTATAGCTTTATACAGTCAAACCAAAAATTATTCAGACACCAGATATAATTTTTACTAGTGGGTGCAGGACACTACAGTTCATTTATGTAAGTGAGGATAGCAAAATAAAGTAAACTATGATATATTATACCCAAAATACTTCATACAGTGGACTACTGCTGAAATTGATCAACATTTTGGACCAAATATTCAGATACTTTAAGGGTTATCTGACATTATCAAGATTAATTTGTTCTGACACAGTTTAACTCTGAGTTCTTGTCATATTTTATTACCATTTTCGAAACTATAGCGAATAAACTATGATAATGTGTGAAATGTTGGTGTCTGAATAAATTTTGGTTTGACTGTATGTTGTGTATGCATATAAAGTACATAAATAAATAACATGTGATCCTCTTCCTGTGCTTTCCCATGCCCTTCCTGAACAGAGCATTGTGAGAAATGGTATCTTTTTTTAGTAATACATATCTGAAATATTACATATTATAATATACAATACACAAATACACAGTTGCTGTATTAAAAAAAAAAACACACAGAATCATGATGTTATGCTGTTATACTCTATTGTCTTTATGGCATCATGGTTAGTTATGCATCACCAAATCCATTTTCGGTCCTATTACATCTGAAACTGTCTTTCAAATACCTTTTGGATGTCTGAGTATGCATGTGTGTTTCTTTTGAGGCTAGGACATTGTCAGGATTTCTCAAATCAGTCTCTGATGATTCTACAAATGACACGACTTTTCACTGGTCACTTGGATTTGTTCCAAACATCAGTCACATATGCGTTCTCCTCAGAGTGAGCTGAGTTGCAGAGACAAAGATGTGGTCATGCAAGTTCAGTGACTCTCACCACTGAAAGCACTTTCTGTTGCCACTTTGTAGCATCACATTATCCTAATGAGAATACGACTGGAAGGAAAGTGACACAAAATGGCCATGGATGAGCTGCATGTCAAAATTCCTTTACTTTGGGTTTTTTTTCCCTTTCCTTTTTTTGTTTGCAAATGTAGGCAAAGAGATTATGGTGAGAGAGTAGAGGATGGAGTCATCGTTTGTAATGCCGCAGGCTCATGGCCAGCACTGAAACCCTCCTTTCTGTACTGATGTCTCAGCTTCCTGCTCAAAAAGCATCTGAGAGAAAGCAGCAGAAACAGACAAATGCCTTCATGCTCGATACAGTTGAAAGCTTCATGTTCTTTCACTATCCTCTCCTGCTTTTGTCTCTAAACCTTGGACAAACTGTGTTGTGTGATGGGTCAGAATCACAATCTGGCATCATTAACTCATGACAGAAATCCTACAGTGTGTAGGATGGGACCTACATATGATCCCCGGATGCATCAATCAGCTCACTGTCACGGTTTATGGGCTCACTGACTCATTCTAGCTCTCTCCGTGTGATTGTGGGTGTGGGTGTGGTTTGTGTTGCCGGTGATCAGCGCCATCAGCTGATTAGCGCCAGCTGTGGCTGATCAGCGGGCCTATTTAATGTCTGTGTTTTCTGTCCTGTGTTGTCAGATCGTTTTATGGTGTCGCCGTGTTCCGGTCGTGTCTCTCTGTTCCTGACCAGTTTCCGGGGATTCCGTCTCCCCTCTGTCGTGGACTTCGCCTCGCGGACCCTCGAGCATCGGCTGCCCATTTGTGTCCCTGTGCTGCCTAGAGTCACCGATGACTTTCCTCCACCGGACTCTTGCATTTTTCTGTTTGGGACTTTTCAATAAACTGTCATTTCATTCGCAACTGAATCCTTGTTTCTCATTCCTGACAGAACGATCTGACCAAGGATGGATTCAGCGAATGTTACGGATCTGCGAGATTGGTTATCCAACCACAACGCACGCATTGAGCGTCAGGAGGAACAATTGCTGGCTACGGGACGGGCTGTGTGAGCCTTGGTAGCGCAGGTATCCGAGCTCACTACCCGATCGCAACAGCTGAGATTACCCACTGCGCCACCCCCACCGAATGTTTTATAGTTCCCCTCAGTAAGAGAATCTCGGTCAGCGCACTCAATGGACATACCCTTCCCAGTATCACACACACTACTGGACCGATCACCCTCATCACGTCCGGGAATCATTCTGAAAGAATCACCCTTCTGCTCACGGAATCCCGACTGGCACCCATTATCCTCGGCCATCCCTGGCTAGTGCGTCACAATCCGAGGGTGGATTGGCGCCATAGTTCTGTCTCGGCATGGAGTGACACGTGTTATGCTTCCTGTCTTATGTCAAGGTTAAGGCTGTGGTGGATTGGCCAACCCCAGATTCCCGTAAGGCCCTACAGAGGTTCCTGGGGTTCGCCAATTTCTACCGGCGTTTTATTCGCAATTTCAGCCAACTAGCCGCTCCTCTGACCGCCTTGACCTCCACCAAGATGACGTTCAGGTGGTCTAGTACAGCCGAAGCTGCATTTACCAACCTCAAGAGCCGCTTCATTTCGGCTCCCATTCTCGTAACCCCTGACTCTACACGTCAGTTCGTGGTGGAGGTCGATGCGTCAGAGGTGGGGGTAGGTGCGGTTCTTTCCCAGCGCTCTTCCTCGGACGACAAGATGCACCCTTGCGCATTTTTTTCTCATCGTTTGTCTTCCGCTGAACGTAATTACGACATTGGTAACAGAGAGTTGCTGGCAGTCAAGTTAGCTTTGGAAGAATGGCGTCATTGGTTGGAGGGTTCGGGGGTACCCTTTATCGTCTGGACCGATCATAAGAACCGCGAGTATATTAGATCCGCTAAACGTCTTAATTCTAGGCAGGCTCGGTGGGCACTTTTTTT
>NW_015631718.1:584378-608843 GCF_001515625.1 Sinocyclocheilus rhinocerous
TTTACACTTTCCTATCGTCCGGGTTCTAAGAACATCAAACCCGATGCGTTGTCTCGCGTTTTTGAACTTTTCGAGCACCCATCCACTCCCGAGAGTATTTTACCTGAGAGACTCGTCGTCTCCACTCTCGTATGGGAGGTCGAGTCGAAGGTCCGCACGGCCTTAGAAGGGGTAACGCCTCCGCCCGGTTGCCCACCGAGTCGATTATTTGTGCCGGAGAGGTTACGGTCCGACGTCGTTCGGTGGGGTCATTGTTCCAGCGTGGCTTGTCATCCAGGGGTGAATCGGACTAGTTTCCTCGTAAAACAACGATTCTGGTGGCTTTCTATGGCTCGTGACATCCGAGATTTTGTTTTGGCCTGCTCAGTTTGCGCTCGTGGTAAGACTTCCAATCGACCCCCTGACGGGTTACTTGTCATCTGGTTTCCATCCGCAGAGCAACGGCCAAACAGAGCGAGCCAACCAGGATCTTGAGAGAACGTTGCGATGTTTGGTTACACAGAATCCTTCCTCCTGGAGCCAACAACTCTCATGGGTGGAGTATGCACAACTCGTTATATAATCTAAATATTTATTATTAATCATAACCAGTTATAATTAGTCATAAATATTTCCCTGTTGAGCTGAAAAACCCTACAGCTGCCTAGAGTCACCGATGACTTTCCTCCACCGGACTCTTGCATTTTTCTGTTTGGGACTTTTCAATAAACTGTCATTTCATTCGCAACTGAATCCTTGTTTCTCATTCCTGACAGCTCACCACATCCAGGGAGTGATAAATGCAATCATGCATCAAAATTCCTCCTAAATCAATGTAGTCGTATCACTGACAAAACACAATCCGTGTCATGGAGAGACACAGTGGGGAATGTCTGCGTCCCTTGTAATTCCTTGTGCCTTTTTGTCCCAGCAGCACCATGTGTCATATACCATCCTGACACCATCCACAGGTCTGGGGATCCCTGCTGATTATTATTATAATTAAACAAATTTTAAATAAAGTTTTTAAATATAATTTAAATAGAATTTTAAATTTATTAAATTATTAAATTTAATAGAGTTAAACGTTAATAGTTAAACGTCACTTCCTGTTTGTGGCTGCCGTGTGTTTTGAGTTTGAGCTCCGTCAAGTTAATTCTTTATCGTCTATTTTTGATGTGTGTCTACCAATGCTAAATATAAGGATGACCAATAATTTTCTCTTATTAAATTCAGATACGACAGATATATTACTTATTGAACCAAAAGACAGTACACAGAATCTCTTGATTTGTTTATATACTGTTTGAATGACAGCTTGGTAAATCGGTTGGCGATCAAATATTCAATATCGCTACTCATAAGTACTTGGTACATTATCAGCGCAGCAGGAGACGTTCAAACTAATATCACGTAATTTACGTCTCTATGATGATTGGTTGATATACCAGAAGGGAGGCTAGCCTCCCCGACGAGGTTTCTTTTCTCAACACTCGATGGTGATTGGCTAATTTTTTTTTACCAAAGGAGGTACGAGAGCTCAGCTCTCCCCCAGCCTCTCCCTCCCCTTCTCTATCATTTAGCGGTTGTAATTACATCAGCAGATTTGGCACATTCGCGATAGAAAAGCGGCGCTTTCCAACTTCAGTAACATGTTATGGTATTACAGCTGTGAAATTACAAACAAAAAAATACAGGTTCTGAGATATGAACTGAAATTAATTGTGAATTTTATTAACATTAAATCATCTTCCTCCCATTTTCACCTCAAAATTTTGGGGAAGCTCTGCCTCCCCTCCCCCGACAAGCCCCCCTGTTAGAAGGAGAAAGTTTATGTGGCACATCGGCCTGATTAAATGCCCACAGATCTGAATGTAATGGGGTCATTTTACTTCATTTTGCCAGAGATTTATGAGTGTGACTGGAAATGAGTGGCAGGGTGTTAAAACGGTCAAACATTGAAGGAGAGAAACACCCCTTGATCCTGTGCTGGGCAGCAGTACTTTAGTGAGCAGGGCTCACTGGACCGTATATGTTACTGCCATTACTTCAGAAATCATTCTTATATGCTGATTTGGTGCTCAATAAACATTTAATATTATAATCAATGTTGATAACAGTTGTGCAGCTTCAATTTTTTTATTAATTGATTCTTTTTTAGCATTATGTACTGTATGCAAAAGTTAAACCATAAACATCTGGTCATCATTTGCTCGTGATGTTCTGAACCTGTATGACCTTCTTCCATGTAATGCAAAAGGTGAAATTATGTTGATATTTTCTATGAAAGTACAATATACCAAAAAATTTCAAGCTTCAAAAAGGACACAAAACTATCATAAATGTGGTCCAAATGACTCCAGCATTAAATTCCGGGTCTTTTGTAGCCATACAACTTAAGCTGTATTCACTGATAATCTTCTCCTCCAGTGGGTTGATAATCACTCAACAAGATCATACAGTCACTGAGTTGAATTGAAGTCAAACGGAATGATTCAGCCTGGTTTTATGAAGCAAATCAACTGATTTATTGAAAATGACTTAAAAGAACAATATGTAAGTCAATTATGTAAGCATATAAGTGGCATGTGCACTATTAGACAGGGCAGTCAAATTGTAGTATGCTAAAAGATACTTTTGATTATCTTAATCATCAAAAATATCAAATATATACTTAATGTAAGATTAAAGTGATAGCTTATCATATTTTTATTGTCCTTTTTTAAAAGTATGAAAGCATCATTGTAAATGCTATTTTATGGAAAAACAGCAAGTTTTGGAACAACATGAGGATGAGTAAATGATGACAGACTGATCGTTTTTGGATGAAATATTCTTTAAAGTACACACATGCACACACACACACACACACACACACAATGCTACATCTGCATCGTGACTCCCTGTGTATGATATCAGTCTTGCAAATATGATGTGAAGCCCATGCACAGTTGAGACTGATGTGCAGTGCCACTCAACAGTGTGGGGACAGCACATCTAAACACATCTGTCATCCCGAAGTGCAGAGACATGTCCCTCTATCTTGCTTTGCCCGATGAACACGTTGCCGCTGATAACATTAGCACATCATTCCAGTAATGTGCCTTAATCTTCAAAAAACATGCCCTCACTAGGCTAACCGCAGGCCAAAAAGATATGCCGAAGCAGTCAATTATTCATCAATAACCCATTTATTAAGCCTTTAATGTCATTTATATCGCCCTTTATAAGTGCTGCCTCATGTATAATGAAGCACACACAGACTATGCACATAATCTATCATGTTTATGGTGTGCTGAATATATTATTCATCAAGACGAACCAGTCATTAGGAGTCATGCGTCACATTAGCGTCAACAGAAGATGGACGCAATGTGAACCATGTGTGCCAGGGCGCGTGAAAGAGCTGGGGGGACATGGGCAGTGGGGATGAGATGGGTAGGCAATGACCATGGACGTAGAGCTAGCATAGTGTTAGCATCAGCGGCTAATGCATTGAGAGAGGCTAATGCAGTGATCGGATGTGGGGACTAGCGTTGCGCGCATACCTCCCTCTTAACATGTCAACCAGAATCAACAGTGAATAAGTGTGTTTGGACGATGTTTGTGTCTTCCTTCTCCTTCCTATCTGCTTGACTAAAAGGCCAAATATGCGACATTGAATCTGTAAGACAAGATAAGGAGTGTGGAAGTGTATGAGATCAGAGCTAAATAAGCTAAAATAAGCTTTTTTTTTTTTGGCAATATATAGGGTTTTACGTGTTTTATTGTCATGTCTTCCTGAATTCGGTCTTGCCTTTGTCAGATATTTCTGCTGTGTGTCGTCCACCTCATTTCATCTTCTGTCTCTCCTCTGTCCTTGTGACCAGCTCACTTTTACAATGCTCAGTTTGGTTTCAATTATTCATATGGCAGGAGGGACCATTCAGCCTGGCCTTTTGGTGAAATGCCACAAAGACATTAACCTATATATCTCCATGATGAGAAGTGGGAACCTAAAATAATGGAGAAAAGAATCCATTCTAAAACCAAATGTTACCTTTGCATGTGAATGGGAGATGGCAGATTTGTGAATTATGGGAGGATTTGCAACAGTTGCTCTCTTAGTGCAATCGATGGATTGTAGGCAAAATGTTTATGTCAGGTCAGGCCTCACTATCTACATGTTGGTCTCCATGTCTGTCTCTACACTGAAAAGTACTGATTCATGTTTAAAACAAGACAGGCATGTGTCTGAAACGGTTTGCATTATCAATGCTGAATTAAAAGCATGTTAAAATTACAGCGAACTGCAGCACGCTGCTTTGGAGCAATTGAACAACACCTATTATCTCACTATTCTTTCTCTCTGGGTGCAACTACAAGATATTCTGTTTTGCTCAGCAGGAATCTATATTCATTGGTGATAAGAGCACACACATTTGTCATTTCAGGGTCGGTGTGTAATAAGCAAACGAGGAGGATTGCACCAAAGTAAAGCAGCCTTTCATGGTTCTGCCCACAGATGTTTGGTACTGGTTGTGCAAAGACAATAGTGGATGAGGGAGCGCGCACTCTTATCAAGGCTATTGTGGCAGGTGACACGCAGTTTGCTTCATGTGACACTGCTAAGAATAGAATATTTTAGTAAAACACAAAACTCTGCAAGACAATGGTCCTCTAGGACTGGAATTTCCCATTTTTGATATGAACATATTTTCATAGAATATTGTTGTTTTAGGCCTAGGCTGTTACAATTTGGTAAGCAGCAACAATTATTTATTTATTGATTTAGGAAAGAATTATCTTATCTTATTAGCATTTATTTGATAAAAAATACAGTAGTAACAATAATATTATGAAATATTATTACAATTTAAATTAATGAATGAATAATTTCTATAGTGCTTTATTGTGTATTGCTGTACACCCAAAGTGCTTTACAATCATATAATGGGATCTCTCCTCAACCACCACCAGTGGTTAAATACCTGTTTCCCCTTCAGGAACTCGAGCTGCGTCCGAAGACACTACGGGAATGCCCCCAGCGTGACCGTGCTCTGAATCACATGTGTAATCAGTCCAATGGAAGGGCGAGACGTCATAGGCGGGTGAAGTAGCGACCAGGAAGCTATAAAAGCCTGTGAGGTTGAACCGGCGTCAGCTTCTAGGAATGAAGCCAGCGCTGACAGGGATGCCGGAAGTATGGCCCCGAGACACAGCGTCTCGTTCCCTTCGGGGAACCATGGTTACATACGTAACCTGGAGACGTTCCCCTTCAGGAAGGCTGTGGTGCTAGAAGCTCTTTGTAAGTCTCCATTCGAGCCTATTGAAGAAATCTCTGATCGCTTCCTGACAATTAAGACTACTTTTCTTCTAGCTATTACTTCTCTAAAGAGAGTTGGGGATCTTCAGGCCCTCTCAGTGGCCCCTTCCTATTTAGACTTTGCGCCCGGCATGGCCAAAGTGTTTCTCTAGCCTCGAGCGGGGTATGTCCCGAAGGTTCCCTCGGTTATACCACAGCCTATCATGCTGCAGGTCTTTTGTCCTCCTCCGTTCAGGGAGCCAGACCAGCAGAAGCTTAATTACAGAGCTGCCCTGTGGAGGAGGGCGGACCAACTGCTTGTATGCTATCCGTGGTGATTGGAGGTTGCCTTGTGACGTAGGAGCTTTGAAAGTCGGTTGCCTTGAGCACGGAGAGTGATGTTTGGAGTTCTTCTGAGATTTCCATTTGCTTGGCTTTAGACTTTGAAGTTTGGCAGTCGCGTAGTTTCAGCTGAAGTTTTTGAGTTTTGGAGTCTTGAGAGAGAAAGAGCAAGCGAGCCAGAGAGAGCTTTGTGTCCCTTTTAAGCAGGCTCGATGTTGGTCCATCCCACAGGTCGTTTTAGTGAAGGTCTCCTGTGCACAGATATCCTCATGTAAATTAAATAAATAATAACTATAATAATAATAATAATAATAAAAATAAAAAAAATCCAGTTGGTAGTACAGTTCTGTTTGGTAATTGTTTTCTCTGTCTCTTTAACACCTTTCAAAGACATAAAACTACTTTGAGAAACAGCATGTGATGTTTTTAAGTAATCTTTCGCTCTTGTTTTGTTCTGCTCTTTTTCATTCATATCACAAATAGGAAGACCTTGAGAGAGATCTCTGCCTTCCCTAAACGATAAAAAGTAAATGCAAGGGAGCCGGAGAGAGAGAGAGAGGATAAAATGATCTCTGCTCCTGACTGTATCATCTGTAGCAGCCTCTTCAGATAACACTGTTTAAACAATACACTCCTATTGCTCCAGAGCTATTGTCAAACACATAGCATCTGAAAAACGTTCTATTATAGCTATTGATCTTCTCTTTCCAACTCTTCTTCCTTCTTTCTAGGATTAACAGCAGGTCATTTGAGTGGCAAGTATCTGAGTGGAGGAATATTATTAGGTGTTTAACAAAGCCATTCAAATGACTCCCTGAGCGGGGTTCCGTGTGAAATGAAAGAATATGTCACGGAGGATGAGAAAGAAAGAGAGATTAGAATAAAAGCATTAGGTGTGAAACATGTAGGATGTCAATTTGAGGTGGATTTCAAAGGGGGGAATCGACAATTAAAAAGTGCTCTGCTGATAGTTAAATTGCCCATATATCATCAGGATTACCACTGTGTTTGATTAGCTTTAGTGTGTTGCTTTGAAGATCCTCTTCCTTAATATTGTACCATAATCGTAATCCACTCCTTCAGCTCTCCATGTGTTTGGATGGTTGAATATTTCCATTAAATACAATAAATCCAGCGTCTGTTGAAAATAGCTAGATGTGGTGATATTTTGTGTACACTCTCTCTCTCTCTCTTTAGCTGTCGTCTTTTACTGATATAGTGGTGAACATATCCAGCAAGTGTTTTGCCATTTACTTTCAAGTTGGATATTCACACTCTGAGATCCGCAACGCTTCTCACTGCGACGCGGCCCATCACTCGCGACATCTTGTCTCATTAGGGAGATGGTGGATTTCATTGTGTGCTGGCGTGTGAGCCGAGAGAGCGGGCAGGCAGTGAGTTACAGACATTGCTAAATGCCACCGTGCACTTGTTATTTGACAGACTTGATATTTTGGGCGTGATCCACTTCCTGCTGAAAAGTGGGCCTGCAAGCGTCCTTATTTGTGTGTATATGTGTGTATACACCGCTTATAGTTGAAATGGGCCCTTTTTTGCTCGTCTGCCGTCTCTCTTCTTCTCCTCTGGTGCTCAGAGTGTCAGTTTATCAGTGTATCGCTTACGCCCCTTAATTCAAAGGGCACTGTGCATTGTAACCCGTCGGGCAGCCATGTCATTGAGACAGACACATGTTGGAGGGGGGCACAAGCTGCGCTTATCCTGGGAACCTGTCCATCTCCCTTCCCGAGTAAAATGGACGGCGAGGAGCAGGCCTTATCAGTCCAACCTTGGCTAGTGAATTAGCAGACCCTTGAGTGATAAGGCCTAGAAACCATTGAGTGAAGGAAACTGGTGTGTGTGTGCAGGGGGATTTGCCGGTGACAGTGAGCCAGCTGGGGTATTGTCGGCTGTCAGTCACTCTCCTGCCGTCCTGTGGCAGTCTCTATTTATTATGAGGCGTTTGTCTGTCCGCCAGGCAGTCCGTAGACTCCTGCTGTCTGAATAGCCTTGCTTGCTTTGTGAATGAAAAATGTGCACCGCTGGAGAACGAGCAGGACAAAAGACAGATATTTTGTGGGAAAATTATAAAATAAACATCCTTTCAGACTCCAATTTTGAAATAACAACCCCACCTACCCCCTGTCCGAGTGTATTATTCCTCCCAAGTCAGAGTATATAAGCGCTCCATTAGCACTGTCTCGAAGGGGGAGCGTCAAGACACAGGTGAACGGGCCGGTGCTTCTGTTGGGCCCCCATCACATTCCATTTTCCCAAATTTTTCTGTTTTCATCAGCTGACGGGAATTTCACATTTCCCCCCGTTGTGTGTTCTCATGCTGCTCTGGCACAATCAGATTGGATTTCCCATTTTAGATCGGCGCGGAGGAGAGTCGGGTTAGATTGTGCCAGACAGCGATGAATTCTTCAGCAGAAATCAGACCTGTCGGGACTTGTGATGCATGCCCGTCACCTCGCGATGACATGATCTAATGTGAGATGATATTGAACAACTCTAGTTTGGCACTTAAGCGATGGAGGGGGTTTCAGGACTGACAGCAGCCACTTTATTGCTTTAATCCCAAGGTCTTTTAACCCTGTTTGACGCAAATTGAGGTTGGCTTTTGTAGAGAGGGGGAAAAATATCCACATTGGCTTCCCATCTCCTTTTCTCTTCACCTAAAATTACTTTGAACAATTTATGCCGGCGTGTCAGCTTCATGTTTTGACTGACAAGTTGAGCCAGGGAGAGGGAGGGAGAATGAGAGGGAGCGAGGTCTATTTTGTATTTTGCAGTGGAGAAAAAAAAAAATCAAGGCCAACATGAAAAAGATGGCCTTGTCTTTTGAAATCAAAGGCTAGTGTTGCTCATTTAAATTATATTAAATGCTGTGTCCGCCAACAAATGGCTAACACTGTGTGATAAAAATACATAAGAGACAACACTGTAATTACAAAAAAAGGGCTCCAATGGAAATCAAATTACAGAGCATTATATCAGCTGTCGATTGTGATATCAATAAAAGCTTCTTCTGTTTTGAGAGGTTAGGTTGCTGCAGTGTGCCTTTAATTAATTGCATTGAACATTCATTATTTTGGAGACAGCTTTTGTTAAAACTGCAGGGATTAAGATAAATTGTGTTTACTAGCCACTAGGAAATAAAAAAGGGGTTATGAGTGGTCAACTTGACTTGATAGTGTATTGGCAGAGATAGGTGGAGCTGTACAGAGCTAACAGGGCTATATATGAGTAACTAGACGCTAGTTAGCACTGACTGAGTGATCTCACTTTTTTTTTTTTTTGTAATTAGTATTCATTAAAGGGGTCATGAACTGCATATTTTATTATTTTGTACTGTTCTCTGAGATCCACTTATAATGTTATCAAAATGTTTGCATAAAAAAAAACATCATAATTTAGATGTAATAGGCTATTTTCTGTCCTGTTTTGGCCCCCCTCATCAGAACGCTCTATTTGAATAGGAGTAGTGGATTGTAAACTGGGAAGTAAAGACCCACTGCTATGATTGGCTAACAGTTGTGTTTGTTTGACAGCCTATTCTTCATAGATGGGTGCTGCTGTGATTTAGGTGAAACATACATAAATACTCAGTACATATCAAACAATCTGTAATAACAGACAAAGTGATAGTGAACAAAAAAAAAAAAAAAAAACAGTTAAAAAAAATTAAAAACATACAAGACCAACAACATAAAAACAGTTACTCACACTTGTGTGGTGTGACATTTCTGTTGGATCCAATATAATCAGCACAGCATTGTCTTTTAGTTTCCGTCTTTCTGAAAATCCTGTGTCAAATTGTGCCTTGTTTGTAATTGAATCCGTGGTGAAATGAAGTGAACAAAGACCAAGTTCTTACTGACACGGTCTGGAACTTCATTAAAAATAAACTTCATCCACTCTTTCCTAATGTTGCAATATAAAGGAAGGCAATGCAAAGACTGTGTTTGTCCACAACTTGGCACTGTACAGCGTCTTGTTGTCTTCGGAGCATCTTTATCATTTGGTTTCTGCATATACATGCTTTTGCCTCTCGTTATGTACACTACATGCGCAAATCGGTGGGCGGGGCTAAACAGGCAGTGATGTATCAGACGTTGAGTTTAGCCACACTATTATGTCATAAAGTGACACACTCCATAACATGTCGTTTTGGCAGATTGGCTTCAATACAAGCTGTTGTTAGACTAACTAGAAAGTTTTGAGTTCTGAAACTTACAAAGACCTCTTATATGTCAAAATGGAATTTTGATTTCTCAGTTCATGACTCCTTTAAGGAATTCCTACAATGCTTCTTGAAGACATATTTGCACAGTGAACATATGGATCAGTGACATATAAGAATTTATTTTTCTCTCTTTCTTTCTTTCTTTCTTTCTTTCTTTCTGGTAACACTTTATTTCGATAGTCCACTTTAGACATGCTATTAACAGTAAGTAACTTTGCAACTACATGTCAACTAGCAGTTAGTAGATTATTAGTAGACTGTCTGTTTAATATCTTCTAACACTTTCTTTGTCAACATTCTACTAACCCTAAACCTACCCTAACAGTCTACTCTGAGAGTTAGTAGACATGTAGATGCAAATTAGTGAGAATTAGTTGACATGTAGTTGACAAAGTTACTTATAGTTAGTAGAATGTCTAAAGTGGACTATCGAAATAAAGTGTAACCTTCTTTCTTTCTTTCTTTCTTGTTGAAAACTATTTTACCTATAAGATCTTAGAAATATACTGTTTGTGGTTTCATATGGTTATGATGTAAAGTAAAACAGTATTACATGCTATATAATAGTACAATAGTTCTTTTATCTTAAATATACTGCATATGAGTGTGCATCTTTGTATTTTTATGTATTTATTTATTTATTTTTAGAATATTTTAAGGTGATTAATTGTATATATGAATTGCAATTGCATTTTTTTTTAAATAAATTAAATTAATAAAAATAAATTAACAGATGGGACAAAGAAATTAGTGTTATGTGTAAGTGTTATTAAAAAAGCCTTTCTTTCTTGTTGAAAACTATTTTACCTATAAGATCTTAGAAATATACTGTTTGTGGTTTCATATGGTTATGATGTAAAGTAAAACAGTATTACATGCTATATAATAGTACAATAGTTCTTTTATCTTAAATATACTGCATATGAGTGTGCATCTTTGTATTTTTATGTATTTATTTATTTATTTTTAGAATATTTTAAGGTGATTAATTGTATATATGAATTGCAATTGCATTTTTTTTTAAATAAATTAAATTAATAAAAATAAATTAACAGATGGGACAAAGAAATTAGTGTTATGTGTAAGTGTTATTAAAAAAGCTTGTGTTTTACAGGCCTTTCTGCATCCTAAACTCCTTTATATCATTCATTTTTATTGACCATTTGCAATATGCTCTTTGAAAATAAAGCACTCTTTCTGACAGGCTGAGTGAGCTTTAACACCTCCAGTTTTCTCTGTAGAGGAGACAGTCTGAAGCATCTTACTGATGTGTTTTTCATTTGCAGTTTGTATGTCTTTAGTGTTTTTGATCCATACAAGCACTCCTGCTGTACTCCTTCAGAGGAAGTTCCTTTGGTAAATGTACAAATACGCGCATGAGTCAAGAAGCAGTGGATTATTATTTGTTTTACTGACATTTGACTGAGAAATTCCAAAAGTACACCTCCACACGATTGTCCATCAGCGGTCCACCCCCCCCCCCCCCCCCCCAACCCTTCATAAATGGCCTCACTCAGACAGAGACAATACTTTGAGCCCATAGGATTTGTGGATCTTTTTCTCCTTCAGGCCTGCCCTCAGGCACCATACAGAGGGAAGGCACAGTGGCTGGGACAAGCCGGACTTAAGACTTCTATGTTAAGAGCCCTAGATAGATCTAGGTCAGCTTTGTCTGAGGAACTTCCAGGGCCTATCAGGGGCTGTTGATGCACTGATCCTTGGCTCTGTGCTCAACACTCACACATTTATTTGTACATTTACCAAAGGGACTTGAAGTTGTGTGTTCTGAAGGGGTACAGCAGGGGATGTAACACAGATCAAATACGGTCAAAAACACTTAAAGACATACAAACTGTGCATGAAAAACACAGCAGCAAGATGCTTCAGAGCATCTCCTCCAAGGAGAAAACTGGAGATGTTAAAGCTCGCTCAACCTGTCAGTGGTAGTGCTTTATTTTCAAAGAGGCCTTCTTGCAGATGGCCAATAAAAATGAATGATAGTTGAGGTGGTTTAGGATGAGAAAGGCCTGTCAAACACAAACTTTTTTAGGGGTGGTCCACCTGTGAATTAGATCAGTGCAGCATGAATGCTGCAACAGCACACTTCAGTTAGTACTGCAACAATTTCATTGGTGTTTATTGTCTTTTAAAGGAATATTCAGGGTTCAATACAAGTTCAGTACAATTTGTTCAGTACATTTGTTTAAACTGTCAACCATCCACAGAAATGATATTGGCTCGTGCCTTGAAAAAAAAAAAATCAAGGTTACAATGAGGCATTTATAATGGAAGTCAATGGGGACAATTATTAGAGAATTTAAAAGCAGTATTTAAAGCATATTTTCTAAAAGTACTTGAATTGATTTTTCTGTTAAAACTTAAGTAACTAAGTAAAAAAATTAAAATTAAATAGAGATAGCTTCAGAGAAAAGGTTAATAAGGAATTTTTTCACACTAAAATTGTTAATGCACATATTATTTACATGTTGACTATACGTTTGAAAAAGTGGGTATTTTAACATTTATGGATTGGTTCCATTTAGGGCTGCACAAATCATATTTTAATAATAATCACAATTTCTGCTTCTCTCGGTTTATTTAAGCATAATTGTCTGCAATTTTTATTTTTTATTTTTCCCACTGGTTATTTATCCTGAAAATGATTCATTTTGACTTGGCATTTGTTTAATCCTGCATTGATAACAAGCCTCCACACGTTTTCATGGTTGCGGTTGCCTGATGTCAAGAGTGTAAATACCCAATCACAGCTTTTCTGTTAAATTGATACATTTTCTGTCCAGTGGTTTACTGAACTTTCCCAACCTGGCAACCATGTGCACATGCTCTCTCTACATTATGGAATAAAGTACTAATGAGCTGAAAACACCAGCAAACATGTACTGTATATTGGAGTTCAGTGATCTCTGTTGAGATATTCTGCTGAAATAAAAGTTTAATACAGCCAGACTGTTTTCTTTCACAAAGTCTTTTGCACTATTTGCTCCAGATAAATCTGTGAGTAAACCATGCGAGTTGACTTGTGCTTATGTGAAAGTGCAATCATTCTGAAAAATAAAAATAAATAACAACAATAATCATGATTGATAATTGTCATTATATTTTTGAGCAAAATAATCATGATTAACATTTTAACTATCATGCAGCCCTATTTTCATTCACTTCCATTGTAAGTGTCCCACTGTAACCTAGATTTTTTTTTTCTTTTTAAAAGTAGAAACAAGTCAAAGTTATTTTGTGTGGTACCAACTTTACGCTCAAAGACAAGTGCTGAGCTTATTAACTTATAATAAAATGAATAATACAATTCAGTGTTTTGCTTTACCTTGAGACATATTCACACATCCTAACTACATCCAGCCTGTTTTCTTAAACCATCCAAAGTCTCACTTAGACCGTAAATGGGGCCTGTTTTATTTAGTACTTATCGATTTTGATTTGATTAAACTCACGCTAATTTGCTGCGAACGAGCGGACATCTTTCATAAATGGCCTCACTCAGACAGAGACAATACTTTGAGCCCATAGGATTTGTGGATCTTTTTCTCCTTCAGGCCTGCCCTCAGGCACCATACAGAGGGAAGGCACAGTGGCTGGGACAAGCCGGACTTAAGACTTCTATGTTAAGAGCCCTAGATAGATCTAGGTCAGCTTTGTCTGAGGAACTTCCAGGGCCTATCAGGGGCTGTTGATGCACTGATCCTTGGCTCTGTGCTCAACACTCACACATTTATTTGTACATTTACCAAAGGGACTTGAAGTTGTGTGTTCTGAAGGGGTACAGCAGGGGAAGTAACACAGATCAAATACGGTCAAAAACACTTAAAGACATACAAACTGTGCATGAAAAACACAGCAGCAAGATGCTTCAGAGCATCTCCTCCAAGGAGAAAACTGGAGATGTTAAAGCTCGCTCAACCTGTCAGTGGTAGTGCTTTATTTTCAAAGAGGCCTTCTTGCAGATGGCCAATAAAAATGAATGATAGTTGAGGTGGTTTAGGATGAGAAAGGCCTGTCAAACACAAACTTTTTTAGGGGTGGTCCACCTGTGAATTAGATCAGTGCAGCATGAATGCTGCAACAGCACACTTCAGTTAGTACTGCAACAATTTCATTGGTGTTTATTGTCTTTTAAAGGAATATTCAGGGTTCAATACAAGTTCAGTACAATTTGTTCAGTACATTTGTTTAAACTGTCAACCATCCACAGAAATGATATTGGCTCGTGCCTTGAAAAAAAAAAAATCAAGGTTACAATGAGGCATTTATAATGGAAGTCAATGGGGACAATTATTAGAGAATTTAAAAGCAGTATTTAAAGCATATTTTCTAAAAGTACTTGAATTGATTTTTCTGTTAAAACTTAAGTAACTAAGTAAAAAAATTAAAATTAAATAGAGATAGCTTCAGAGAAAAGGTTAATAAGGAATTTTTTCACACTAAAATTGTTAATGCACATATTATTTACATGTTGACTATACGTTTGAAAAAGTGGGTATTTTAACATTTATGGATTGGTTCCATTTAGGGCTGCACAAATCATATTTTAATAATAATCACAATTTCTGCTTCTCTCGGTTTATTTAAGCATAATTGTCTGCAATTTTTATTTTTTATTTTTCCCACTGGTTATTTATCCTGAAAATGATTCATTTTGACTTGGCATTTGTTTAATCCTGCATTGATAACAAGCCTCCACACGTTTTCATGGTTGCGGTTGCCTGATGTCAAGAGTGTAAATACCCAATCACAGCTTTTCTGTTAAATTGATACATTTTCTGTCCAGTGGTTTACTGAACTTTCCCAACCTGGCAACCATGTGCACATGCTCTCTCTACATTATGGAATAAAGTACTAATGAGCTGAAAACACCAGCAAACATGTACTGTATATTGGAGTTCAGTGATCTCTGTTGAGATATTCTGCTGAAATAAAAGTTTAATACAGCCAGACTGTTTTCTTTCACAAAGTCTTTTGCACTATTTGCTCCAGATAAATCTGTGAGTAAACCATGCGAGTTGACTTGTGCTTATGTGAAAGTGCAATCATTCTGAAAAATAAAAATAAATAACAACAATAATCATGATTGATAATTGTCATTATATTTTTGAGCAAAATAATCATGATTAACATTTTAACTATCATGCAGCCCTATTTTCATTCACTTCCATTGTAAGTGTCCCACTGTAACCTAGATTTTTTTTTTCTTTTTAAAAGTAGAAACAAGTCAAAGTTATTTTGTGTGGTACCAACTTTACGCTCAAAGACAAGTGCTGAGCTTATTAACTTATAATAAAATGAATAATACAATTCAGTGTTTTGCTTTACCTTGAGACATATTCACACATCCTAACTACATCCAGCCTGTTTTCTTAAACCATCCAAAGTCTCACTTAGACCGTAAATGGGGCCTGTTTTATTTAGTACTTATCGATTTTGATTTGATTAAACTCACGCTAATTTGCTGCGAATGAGCGGACATTTAATCAAATAAAAATCAATGGTGTTTTAAGAGCTCCTTGCTCATCTCTGGAATAGAGGAACACAGTAGGTACATGATAAATTATCACTCAGAGTTAGCCAATACAGCAAGGCATGCTGGGTAGTGGGAGTGGAGGGGTCTATCGCATGGCACCCACACACATGAGAGGGATGGATCTGCTGCTCACTGAAGACACTTGGCCTGAGTGTTTTTTTTTTTGCAAAGAATCGATGAATAAGTGAATTTGGGAAAAAAACACAATTCTATTTTGTTTTGAAAGACCTATTTTGATGAGTCACTGACACAGTTTAAATAATATCATGTGTAAAATTCAAACTGGGTGTTGATTCAGACGGCATCAACAGAAAGCCCTTGTTATCTGTAATGACGAGCTGAATTCTCTTGTTCAGTTACTGTAATCAGAGACTAATGTTGCTTCTATAATGCAAATGCAAAAACAGACGTCAATGACATTAGCTCCTCACTTAAAAGTTTTTTCCCTCTCTTTATTCTCTCTGAGCGAGGTCTAAAGTGCACTCTTTTCCTTTTCACTGGCACTTCATCTGCATGTCTGCATTTGTTTAATTGCATCCGGCGAGTCAGAGACTGACCTCTGTGAGAGATAACTTCCTCTCTCTCTATCTGCTTTCATTCACATAATTGACCATCATGAACAAACTCACATCGTGGCATAAGAATTTGATGACATCTTTACGAAATTCAGCAGGCGGAGTGAGAGACTAACAGGAAAATGGAGGCATTTGAAATGGGAATCATATATACTGGCAGCTCACGCATTTAATGGTGATGTGCCCTCTGCGATTGGAGGTGGTGACTTGGTGGATTTGAACAGGAGAGGGGATTAAAGAGGGCCTTACACAGGCAATTATGCAGTAATCTGTTTTTAAACACTGTTTAGAGACATCAGTTCCTGCCAGCTTTTCAAAGATGAAGCTAGGGAAATGTTTGCATGAAACAGAATCCCACAGGACTTTATATTCATTATTGTAGTAAGAGTATGTTCAAGTTACACAATTGTGCTTTGCGAAGGACATCACTATGGATTCAGCCATCTTAAGGGAGATCCTAAATTGCAAGGAGTGTATTTGTTCAGTCCAAGAGGGAGTCAAACGGCAAATGGAACAAGTGTACATCGATATATCACTTCACAGAAACCTAACATTTAAAATGACAAATCCAATACAACCAAATCACGTACTGTTTTCTTATTTAGCATCACAACAGATATGTATCACTACATTTAGGGCTTTTGAATATGAGGGGAAAAAGTAATATAAATGTATTATATTTTACAAATTTATCATAATATGTATAATTGATATAATACTGAAAGTAATACTTTTGTCCATTAAATTGATCAAAAATTACAGCAAAGACTTTTACATTAATAATAAAAGATCACTATCAAATAAGTATTGTTCTTTTAAACTTTTTTGTTCCTCAAAGAGTCCAGAATGTATTAAAGTGATGATGTATCACTGTTTGAAGGCTTTACAATCTTTAATGCAAATGATACATTTCAACTTCAACTACTCTTACAATTGATTTTCATTGCTCTCAAAGTGCTGGCTCAATCTGAATCTCCCCATTGGATGAACTAATGCTGGCCTTTAATTTGGTGGCCTGCGGTCACCAGGAGTCAGAGGGTCAGCACACACGTTAGATGTCAATTATACCACTTCTATACATCTTCTCTCAGTATCATTTGTCTTCATCCCTCTCAGTCACAACTTTGACCTCCTCTTTCCCATTAGAAGGACCCACACATACTGGCCACCTGCTTTTCAGAAGTCCCAGTCGATCTGCCCCACTGAATCTGTTTGTCTGAAGCAGATCATGTTCTTTATGATTTTCTGGGTCAGATATTCAGCTTAATTTTAGGTAGAGTAATTTGTGATACGATTTTAACTTTATTAGCATTCTGTAAGAAAATGTAGCTTTTAGCACTTAGCTTCTAAATGTGTTGAATAGAGCTGATTGTAATGTCATTGAAACATGCAAAATAATGAAATTAAACACACACACGGACATCAAAGGAAAGGTAACATATTGCAGTGGTGGGCTGCTATCCCATCTGGCCAAATGGCTATTGTGTCTCATTGTCTAAAAATAGGATGAAGACAAATTGTTATCATTTGGGAAAGCCCATGACAATAATGATGAATGAGCATTTTTTCCTTTTCGGTTTGCCCTCTCAGAAGTCATTGCTTAAGGCTCTTTCCCTCCCTCTCTCTCTTTCTCGCTTTCCCCCTCATCACATTCCTCACTGTGTGATCAACAATGTTAAACCGCTCAATCGGCCTCATCTGCATGGGCCAAACCCTCTGCAAATGGCCCTGCGTGTTCATGGCACCCCTCTATGTAATCTGGTCAACAGAAGCACCTGATCTGGTGATTGATTAGCAATTTAAAATGACAACAAGGACCCCCTTCGCCTAGACTGGAGCCAAACTTTCCCATGACTAATGTCCCTGCTGACAGGAAAAGATAAGAGACATCCTTCACCCCGCTCACAGCCTGTTTTTGATAAATAACACTGCTGATGGAGAGCTCTGAGGTCATTATTGTCTGAATACTACAATATCAGCCATTTTCTTTCTCCTGGATACATATGATATTAGGCCCCGTCTGACAAAACACACTCTAGGTTTCAGCAAATGTCTAGTAAATTTCAGTGCTAACTTGAATGTCTTAAACTAATGTTTACATACAATTTTTCTTTGTTTCTTTATAAATGCTCATTAGTAGTCTTCAGGACAGTTTGATGAGAACTATCAAAACTAGGGGTCACAATATTAGATTTTCAGTACACAATTATCAAGGCTCGCTCTATCAAAATAAATAATGATAACAATATTATCAGAATATCTATAGACATTTTTTTGGGGGGAAAAAAAAACAATTTTGGCCAATGAATCACACTCAAAATGCGAGTGTAGGGAGGCAGAGAGAGACTTTGGAACCAAAACTCTGCGAAAGTGTTCATTAAGAATTTACTGTTATTTGGCACTGCCTTTTTGTACAGAATCCAGAAAAACTCCCTCACTGGTGAGCTAACTTTTTTCAGGTGCTGGTAGTGTTTTGCTTTTGTCTGTCATCTCCTCTGACATGATTTTGTGCAGCAGTAGTAGCTACACATTGCATTGTTGTGTTCTTTTATTTTATCATGAATGGAAACCAGTGTTAAACTGAAATACTGCCTCCTACTATGTTGGAGTATCAACCAGAATGTATTTATATTTGTAGTAATAACATAATATCAATATTTGTTTATTTATTTTTTTAAATCATGGTTATTGTAAATACAGCAACATCCCTAATCAACACCCTAAGTTGTTAACTTAGAGTGAAAGACTCAAAAATTCTGTATTTAGAAATCATATTCATGACAATAGTATTCTTCTTCTGTGTAAATGTAGCCTACAATAATGTTAAAGTTGATAAATTGATTGGCAGCCTCAAACAGCCTGCAATTACAATAATGAAGTACATTATTTGAAGGAACAATTTATTCTGATAAATATTATTATTAATAATAATCTTTTAATTAATAATAACACATATATTTTAATATGTATATATTTTATCATAGTGCCACCATTATATGAACGCAATAAGCCATTTGATTCTGACCCTTAAAATGATTTGGGGTTTTAAAACACCCCTTATCCATTTGTAACACAGCCTTGCATTGTTGCTTTATGAGACTCCTCTGATGGTCATACAAACGACTGCGCTGTAACCATGTCATTTCACACAATTTGGCTTCTTAATCTTTTTTTTTTTCTACAAAACTGTGTAGAACAAAACAAAAGGTCTTCAATTTTTCAAACGATGTCTGTCTCTCTTGCATGTTCAATTACAAATAAACAAGCCAAACCCTAAAAGGCCTTCAAATAAAAGCCACACCATGACTGAAAGACAGCACTTGCTGTATTAGTTTATAGTAAACACAAGTGCCCAGTGAAATTAGCTCATAAATACAAAAATGCAATCAAGTGATGCCAAGTTTCTGCTGACCATCAGCCCAAACAGCTCATTTGCTCTCCTAATTTGGGTCTGATTGTCATTATGTAGTTTGCTTTTGTTACAGCTCACCAAGTCTGCGTCTCCATCCAAGAGATTACAACTCACTCACTGTTTAACAAATTTTAATGGTCATACGGTGTGTGAAACTTAAAAGGAATGTCTCTGCATTTTGTTAGGCTATTTTATCCTCCTGAGACCCTGTGACCTCATATGAGGACATTATATTTTGGTGTATTTCTCTGAGACTGTACATGCCACAGTTTTAAGTCTGGATGTCCTGTACAGAGCACATTCAGGGCTTTTCAGAGATACTAAATGTTTGGATGTTTCACCATGACCACTCCCTCTCCTTGGTCTTCAAATATGTCTGATATTAATTTAGTGACACTCTTATGGAAATATGATAATATTTTGTAATTATCATTTAAATATGTCCAATTTTTAAACTGTCTGTCATGAATCAACATCTCAGGAAAATGATATGGGGTTTCAAATCAAAATATGACTTTCTGTTACGAAACAGGATGTTGATTTCATACATGTCCTCATATGAGGACACCAGGACTAAAAGCATGTTTATCTGACTTGTTATAATGTTTTCTGAATTGTTGTTGTGCTTTCTGAATTGTTATTTTGTTTTTTAGACTTGCATTTGCGTTTGTAATTTGTTATTTTGTTTTCAGAATTGTGATTTGCTTTGCACTTCTTGGCCACCGTAGTAAAGACATGAAAAAAACTATTTTTTTCCAAAAAATCTTTTCTCAGGTCTTGAGAGGTTAATACCTAAAAAAATCAAGATTTTAAACACATGCATGCACACGTATGACCACTTAAAACCCACAGTTAGTGACCTTTTTTTAGTGGTTATATGTTGCTTTACATTTTAATTTTATATTAAATGGGCTATTAATAATAGTAATTAATGTTTTTTAAAACGTAAATAATGAAAAAAAAAATAGTTGAGATTTTTTATTAAATTTTTTTTATTTATTTATTTATTTTGTCATATTTTGTCAGCATATATGTGACCCTGGGCCACAAAACCAGTCTTAAGTCGCTGGGGTATATTTTTAGCAATAGCCAAAAAAACATTGTACGAGTCAAAATAAAAAAAAATATTTTATGCCAAAAATCATTAGGATATTAAGTAAAGATCATGTTCCATGAAGATATTTAGTAGATTTCCTACCATAAATATATCAAAACTTAATTTTTGATTACTAATATGCATTGCTAAGAACTTCATTTGGACAACTTTAAAGGCGATTTTCTCAATATTTAGATTTTTTTGCCCCCTCAGATTCCAGATTTCCAAATAGTTGTATTCTTGACCAAATATTGTCCTATCCTAACAAACCATACATAAATGGAAAGCTTATTTATTCAGCTTTCAGATGATATATACATCTCAATTTAAAAAAAATTACCCTTATGACTTGTTTTGTGGTCCAAGGTCACATATGATCTCTTTGGCTGTTTCCCCCCAAACTGTAATTATTTTATTTTCCTTTATTAGGAGTTGTCCCATAAAAGGTTTGCAACTCTATAGCCGTGGCCTTGGGAGAGAGGGGGGAAGAGGGTTCAGAGCTAGTTCAGCAGCAGCGCTTGACAAATTATTTGTGGAATTGTTGCATTCACAGTCACTTAAAGAGGAATCTGTCAGAGGCTGCCTGCTCCACAGCGTACAACACAGCTCCTTGCTCGCTGTCCCCACTCTCTCTCCCTCTCAGCTATGATGGATTGAGCATAATGCAAATTTACAACCATTTTATATGTCGATACCTCCCCTGCCCGAGCGGGAACATACCTCAACATCACGCTTCAAGATGTCCGCCTCAGAACACCCTGCATCATCGGCCTCCTCTCAATCTCGCCTTTCACAAATCTCAGCAGAATAAAGATAAATGCTCTGACTTTGGCTGCCTTAACATTGTGCCACAGAGAAACACCTTTAATACGATGCTCTGGGCCAGTGTCAATGCTCTGCGATGCGCTTATACACCCGTGGCCATTTTTCTACTTTCCTGTGCGTTTTGGAACATTATGAACGTTACGAAAGACAGTTAGTCGTGACTCTCCTGTTTTCTTTCTTTACACCTTTTATACTTTACCTCGGGTGGTCCGTCCCATTCTCTCTGCTTTTTTGCCATCAAGCTTTGCTGCAAATGGATTCAAAATTGTGGTTTGAAATGGAGAGGCCATTATGTTTTCTACAAAATGCCCTCTATTGTCGCACGGGGAAATATTTTTTTCTGTTGTGAGGATTGCTAAGTTATAGAGACCCATTGTTAATAGGTCTGAAATCTACTTCCTGTCCTGAATAGGATATGTCTTGATAATATAACATCACCCTTTCTGAAGAGCGAGACAGTGAGCGAGAGGATAGAGAGTGTGTTTTTCACCTTATCAGCTTGGAAAAGGTAATGTTGTGCCCTTGTAATTGTGCAGGTATCCCATCTATCAACTGTGCCACCCAGGATAATAAATATAGAGTACACACAGTCTCCTTTGAGATTTAGAAAAGGGAACAAGAGGTGGAGGGAGAGTGAGATAGTGAGAGAGAGAGAAAGAGATAGATAGAGGAAGGGAGGGAGGGGTTTCAAAGCAGGTTTGCCGTGATATCCATGCATGGTGACAGATAGACTTGAGGGTATGGCTTGTGTCATGTGTGCACCACTCTGGTTCCTCATCCACTCAAACACACACTCTTTGCATTATGGTTTTTATTGTGCACAGCGACTTCATGCTCTTTGAGTGTGAATGCTACTGTGAGCACAGAGCTCACTGCACACAGATGGTGCCCATACAGTGCACTGGGATGTGCTGGAGTCTACACACAGAAGCAGAAACACATTCAAGATACACACTGTTCTCAGACTCAGACTTTCATGTTAATGTGGTGTGAAAATGATCTTTATGAAATAGATGCATGATCTTTATGAAATAATATCTAAACTTTTTACAATATTATAATACAATACAGTACAGTAATAAAATAACTCCAAAAATTGTGTGTGTGTGTGTGTGTGTCATATTTTAGCGTTATTATAATGAGGTAAAAATAAATTAATTAATAACTACAACAACAACTGTATATTAACTGTAACACTTTATTTTTAGGACCAGTTCTCACTATTAACTAGTTGCTTATTAGCATGCACATTACTAGCATATTGGCTGTTTATTAATACTAAAAGCATATATCGATGCCTTATTCTGCATGACCATATTCTAGATCCCTTAATCCACTCCATACCTAAACGTAACAACTACCTTACTAACTATCAATAAGCTGCAAATTAGGAGTTCTTTAAGAGAAAACTCTTAATAATGAATATAATAATAGTGAAAGTTAACAGTGAATATGTGTTCCCTTACTTACTTATGTGTTACCAACTGTTTTACACATTTCCTTAATAGCTGTTGTAGTTTCATGCTTTTCACATAGTAAAATAATTCAGAATTAAATCAAGTTGTTTGAGTTTATCCATGTCTATTTATTATTAATTACGAATTATTTGGACAGCAAGACAATGTACAGTTAGCCAGCTGTCATCCAAAAATACACCACGACAGTATGATTTGATGTCAAGCAAAAAGGTTTTGTATCACCCTGAAGGAGTTTATTAATAATATCATTATATGGTCTATATGATAAATTAAATTCACAGGGTATACTTCAGCAGGACAAGTTAGATGTATTTTTTAAATTAAATGCTTGTGACGTTTTGTAAATCAAACTCATTGTTTTGATGAGGCAGCTTTCTATCTTTCTATGCTCCAATTAGTAGCAGTGTGTGTGTACATACTGTATAAGTGTGTCGGTGTGTGTAAATCTGTAATGCTGTCGATCAGATGCTGTCCTAACACTGGCTTTTTCATGTCAGCTCCCTCATTAGCACCATTAGGCTAATTACCATGGGTTATGCTCACCATGACAGCGAGCGTATGAGTGCTGTAAACACACAACATGTCGAGAGGAGCCGTGGCATTAGTCATGACAGGGCTGATTAACAGAGACTCGACCGAGAGAAACCTACAAAACAATGCAAAAAACCTAGAGCCCAGAGAGCCATGTCCCCCATAAACGTCCTGTACAAACACCAAAAACTTAAAACATATCAGACTTATCTCTCAAACCCCACACACTGTCCACACTTTAACTTTCCTAATAAATGCCGCTGAGATGGCAGATTTTGGATCTTAAATCATGTTTTAGGATGAATGTAAAAAAAAAAGACAAACGGAAGTATCTTGAGTATCCTAATTCTGGCTCTATCAATCCCAAAATGTTTGATTTCCTCCTCATGAGTTGGAGAGCAGAAATACTAATTTATTAAATTTCCTCTCCATTTAACGAGGCCATTTGGTGAATTTGCGTTTGATCCTCACTGGCTTGCTGAAGCGTGAAGAAGGCAGCGTGGAGATGGATCTGTCAGTGAGCGTGTCACATAAATATCTTATTAGCCAGTGATCTTATCATCATAAAGCTCCCCATTTATACACTTACGAATGTCATGTTGGTCAATTGCACAAAAACCCAGTGAACATGCAATATTAAAAGCTAAAATCTTTTGCCTGCTCCATTAGAATGGCTTCTGAAGATTCCTCTTTTTTTCATTTCTTTCACCATTTTTGATGTGCATATGTCGTGAATTCTCATCTTGTGTGTTTGACTCTTTGGCAGAAGAAGGATCAAATGTCGTAATAAAGATTATCATACTGTTTCCCATCAGCCATCATGCCAATCAGAAGCATCAGGCTGATTCAGGTCCATATTAGGATTGGATTTGCATTTTTACTTTGAAATTGTGTTCATTACTTTGAGATTTGATGCTTGATTCAAATTTCGTATTGGAAAATAATGAAATCTAACTCCATATGTCATATGAAATGCACCGTTGGAGCTTAATAAGAGGAAAAAATGGTATATAAATGTATATATATATATATATATGTAGCGTCTGGACCACTCAAACACACAATATATATTTTGTTTTTATATTTAACAAATACTCTGTAACCCCCCTCAGTTAACAAGCCATATGAGGACCCATGAACCCT
>NW_015631718.1:609443-618002 GCF_001515625.1 Sinocyclocheilus rhinocerous
TCACTGTGACAACTTCATAATTGGATAGTTCTCCTAAAAGGAATATTTACTCATTTACTTACCTTCATGTTTTTCCAAATCTGTATGACTTGCTTTCTTGTGTGGAACAAAATATGTTGAATTATAATTGTTTTAGGCTGATGATACACGGGCAACTTTATGAGCAATGTTGCCATCAACGGGCAACCAATAATCATGCAGATTTATGCTACAAGCTCTGTGTAGAGTTGTACAGTAAGAAAGTTATTTCCCTTAACCAGGAAATTAACGTTCTTAGAATTGACAAGACAGTTGACCCTGAGAGGTCAAGTAAATATCTACAGCGGATCTAAAATATTCATAATTAATTATAACTAGTTATGATTAATTATTCATATTTCCCATGAGCTGATTCGTTACAATATATATATATACAAACACACACACACACACACACATTTTTTATTAATAACACTGCTAATCTTAGATAATGGATTGATCACTTTAGTGAGAAAGTAGCAGCATGATGTTTGTTTGTACAGCTCATTTGCAGTCGTTCCTGCTGGTCAGCATGAGCCTCTGTGAGAGGAAGTGATGACAGGATCTCTTTAACACAGTGAATGGTGAAAGCTGATAGAGAAAGTTTAATATGAACTAGTGAGATGTGATAAACAGTAAAAGAGAAAGGTTGGGTGTTCAGATGAAGTGAAGGGAATGAGAATAGAAAGAGAAAGAGGGTGGTGCAGAGGAACGAGAGTAAGAGAGAGGGATTATTATTCAGTTATCAGTGCTCTGTAGAGCAGAACTGACACGGACAGAAGCAGATTTCTTGCTTCTCACACATCCATCTGCCACCTCCCCAAGCAGAAAGAGAGAGGAAGAGGAAGGGAAGGAGGGGGAAGCAGGTTGGATGGAGAGAAAGGAAACACACACACACACACACGTGCACACATGCCTGATAAATCATACAAAATTACACACATACAGCACAAACGTCTACATGTTGCATTGACATGTAGACCTGTAGTAATAATAATAATTAAATGAACTCAACTCAAATGTAAATGCAAAATTCTGTCATTGCATACTTTCATGTTGTTTGAAACCTATATGACTGACTTTCCTCAGTGGAGCACAAAAATAGACATCTTGGATAATGTACTGGTCACTCTTATAAATGGAGTTACAATGAATGCTGTGGACCGAAGCTTTTTAAGCTTCAAAAAGCCATATAGCTTCTGAACACATACCCACAGCATGTGCTGTCTTTTTTTCCCCCCGCCATTCATGATTCACTTTCATAATATTACATAAAATAGCCTGAATATTCTTTCACCATTCGTGTGCCACAGAAGCAAGGAAGTCAAGGAAGTCTAATGACAAACCCAGTGTTCAGTTTAGAGTGTCTGTCTTTCTAATTACTGGCATCAAGGCCATCAAGGCCATCTTTATGTCACGTATGGTGGGATGGATCTGACAAGCGATACTGAGTAAATGGACCAGAGAGGACGGCAGAATCTCTGCCCTGCCTCTGTTGACACCAGCAAGAAAAGCGATCACAGCGTCTGTCAATATATATGGACATCAGTTATGTTTTAATTGTAGGGGAGTATGGTACACTAATTAAAATGAGTATATTTTGCCATGCCAGGGGCAAAATTAATAATTAATTTTTAAAATTAATATTCACAAGTAGCGCTGGGAATATATTAAAATTATATTGCGGTTGCAAGTCTGATCTGGCTTGTAGCTCTTGAGATGGTGTTTCTGCTAAATTAGGCATCTCCACCTCTGGCACCTTGCGTGCCCCCTCGATCTCACCCCGCGCTCTGCTCGCGTCGGCCCAGTGGCGGTACTGAGGAGGTTCTGATAGGGCTGCTGGCCAGGGCAGCTCCTGAGAGGTCAAGTAAATATCTACAGCGGATCTAAAATATTCATAATTAATTATAACTAGTTATGATTAATTATTCATATTTCCCATGAGCTGATTCGTTACAATATATATATATACAAACACACACACACACACACACATTTTTTATTAATAACACTGCTAATCTTAGATAATGGATTGATCACTTTAGTGAGAAAGTAGCAGCATGATGTTTGTTTGTACAGCTCATTTGCAGTCGTTCCTGCTGGTCAGCATGAGCCTCTGTGAGAGGAAGTGATGACAGGATCTCTTTAACACAGTGAATGGTGAAAGCTGATAGAGAAAGTTTAATATGAACTAGTGAGATGTGATAAACAGTAAAAGAGAAAGGATGGGTGTTCAGATGAAGTGAAGGGAATGAGAATAGAAAGAGAAAGAGGGTGGTGCAGAGGAACGAGAGTAAGAGAGAGGGATTATTATTCAGTTATCAGTGCTCTGTAGAGCAGAACTGACACGGACAGAAGCAGATTTCTTGCTTCTCACACATCCATCTGCCACCTCCCCAAGCAGAAAGAGAGAGGAAGAGGAAGGGAAGGAGGGGGAAGCAGGTTGGATGGAGAGAAAGGAAACACACACACACACACACGTGCACACATGCCTGATAAATCATACAAAATTACACACATACAGCACAAACGTCTACATGTTGCATTGACATGTAGACCTGTAGTAATAATAATAATTAAATGAACTCAACTCAAATGTAAATGCAAAATTCTGTCATTGCATACTTTCATGTTGTTTGAAACCTATATGACTGACTTTCCTCAGTGGAGCACAAAAATAGACATCTTGGATAATGTACTGGTCACTCTTATAAATGGAGTTACAATGAATGCTGTGGACCGAAGCTTTTTAAGCTTCAAAAAGCCATATAGCTTCTGAACACATACCCACAGCATGTGCTGTCTTTTTTTCCCCCCGCCATTCATGATTCACTTTCATAATATTACATAAAATAGCCTGAATATTCTTTCACCATTCGTGTGCCACAGAAGCAAGGAAGTCTTAGGTTTGTAATGACAAACCCAGTGTTCAGTTTAGAGTGTCTGTCTTTCTAATTACTGGCATCAAGGCCATATTTTGTCTCTTTATGTCACGTATGGTGGGATGGATCTGACAAGCGATACTGAGTAAATGGACCAGAGAGGACGGCAGAATCTCTGCCCTGCCTCTGTTGACACCAGCAAGAAAAGCGATCACAGCGTCTGTCAATATATATGGACATCAGTTATGTTTTAATTGTAGGGGAGTATGGTACACTAATTAAAATGAGTATATTTTGCCATGCCAGGGGCAAAATTAATAATTAATTTTTAAAATTAATATTCACAAGTAGCGCTGGGAATATATTAAAATTATATTGCGGTTGCAAGTCTGATCTGGCTTGTAGCTCTTGAGATGGTGTTTCTGCTAAATTAGGCATCTCCACCTCTGGCACCTTGCGTGCCCCCTCGATCTCACCCCGCGCTCTGCTCGCATCGGCCCAGTGGCGGTACTGAGGAGGTTCTGATAGGGCTGCTGGCCAGGGCAGCTTTGGCCTGTGAACCATGAAAAGAGGAGGAAGGTGGAGGGGAGGAACTCTCCACTGATTTAAGTAATCCTGAAGAACTGAGGCATGGGGAATCTACGCTACACTGGAGCAGAGATGTTAAAAGGGGAGGAGATGGTCCACTGGTACACATATGAATGGGAGAAATCTTCATGCTAAATATAGCAACTGAAGCCACGCTTTGCAGTTAAAGAAGGCAGTCTTGTCTTTGATAGAATCATCGCAATGTTCAACATGAGTCAAGAGCTGATTGCCTGTTTGTTTACTTCAGTGTAATCCAGTTCATTGATGTCCAATTCATTGTAGTCAGTTGCTTTGTTTGGGCATCAACAGATTCATGATATTGATTGCAGATTTCATTTGTAGTTTTTTTTTGTTTGTTTCCCAACACTGCATGCACATTAGCTGGACCAGTTACGTATTTGTGTTTTATATTATTTGTTGTTATTTGAGCTCAAAAAGCGCAACTTCGAGGATCCCATTGGTATTAGATGTTATCTCTGCTCCCCAGCACTGGAACTTACCAAAGGGACTTTGACTGAAGTCAAGTGCACACTAACATCTAACCTTTGCTCTACTGATGAGATCATCCTTCATCCTTGATTGTTCATTTTTTGTTCTTTATTGATGAAGGTATAAATCGTAAATGTCTTTAAAGAGGTTATTTAGCTAATCTGTCTGAAAGCTTGTGACCTTAAAGTAGTTCTATAGTGTCATATAAATGAGTGCGGGAGAATAAGTACAGCGATAGATTAACACTGTACCAGCAGGCATCATATTTCTGTTTTAGTAACACTGGCCATTCCTCAGGAATAGATCATTCATTTTTACACACAGTGCAATTAGTGTGAGTGTAATGTTGTTATATTTTATAAATTAAAGGATAGTGAATAACACCTCAAACTCTGTGATGTGGTATCTTATCACCGCAAAATTCTAATTAAAGCAGTATATCGTAAGTTCCAGGAGAGAGCAGCATCATTTTCAAAATGATATCTCGTATTCACAGGCATCATTTTTCATCATTCTGCAAAATCGCGGCTCCCTCCCCCTTGATATCAATTTCACCTCTGAATTAAAAAAAAAAAGCTAAACAAAAAGATAATGACTTGCGTCTTGCTATTTCAAAAGCCTCCCCCCACCGCACATTTTCAAAAGGGTGCAGAGGGTGTTTAGTATTTTTAATAAGCGTCCTCAATACTATTGAGCAGGGTCTCTTTGTTCATATGGCAAGATTAATTATACTGTCAGGCATTTTCAAGGCCTGCTTAACAAAGATTCAGTGATATAATTGGGCCGGTCTGCGCTTGACAATCACAATCAGCAATAGACGATTTCACATCCTCCCCTCTGCGCGCAGCGACACACGCGCCACCTTTACATCAAAAAGAAAGTAATTTTTGCCAAACAGACTCGCCGTTTACACACACACGTCTGCTCGTACAAGTAGCTCCGCTGTGCTCGGGGTGTTGCGGTGTCATTTGTTATGGGACTAGAATAATGTAGCTGAGCAGAGGGGTTTCTTCTCAAGGACAGGCGCAACAAGGAAACATAATTGAGCGACACACCGGATTTGAACTCTTGCATTGTTGGCAGCTCTTCATTGGGACCCGGTACCCTGCCCCTGCGCACTCAGATTAAAGTGAGGTTAATTTTGCATTGCAGATAGAGGCGGGCGAGGAGGAAGTGAGAGATGAGTTCCATCTCTGCGTGTGTCTCAGATTGGCAGGCGATGGATTGTCTGTGTTGAGTGGAGTCTGATTGTATGCCGTTTGGAAATGCGTTTCTGCCGCTGCGGTGGATATGGACTGCATTAGGGCCTCTTTCTCTTGCCTGCTGCGGCCTGAAGTATTCTGTGGCATGAGAATGATTATGAAATGAATTTCTATGTCTCTTATATATCAACTGCAGATTAAGACTCGATTATCAAATGTTTAATTGAGTAAAGCATTGTTTTGTGGCACCAACAAAATGCATTTTCTTCGGCAGAAATGAAGAAATATGATTTGTGTGTGTGTGTGTGTGTTTGATTTTATGTGAGTGTACAGTCTCCCTCTGCAGAAATACTAAAACGTTCCAACTCAAAGCATATAAAGTCACATGTATGGCAAGGCATGTTCATCAGTTTGACTTCTAATTGGATTATAACAAGAGAATTTGAATTGGACAAATAGTGTGGTTATGCTGGTATAAGCATAAGCATGAAAAGGAAATTATAAAGCAAAAAATAGTTATTGATCCTAAATTATAACCAGAACTCAATGTGTTTTTATTTGTATGCAAAAAATATACACTGTAAAAAAGCAGCTACATATTTCTCACTATTAAAAAAAATTATGAAATGAATTTCTATGTCTCTTATATATCAACTGCAGATTAAGACTCGATTATCAAATGTTTAATTGAGTAAAGCATTGTTTTGTGGCACCAACAAAATGCATTTTCTTCGGCAGAAATGAAGAAATATGATTTGTGTGTGTGTGTGTGTTTGATTTTATGTGAGTGTACAGTCTCCCTCTGGAGAAATACTAAAACGTTCCAACTCAAAGCATATAGAGTCACATGTATGGCAAGGCATGTTCATCAGTTTGACTTCTAATTGGATTATAACAAGAGAATTTGAATTGGACAAATAGTGTGGTTATGCTGGTATAAGCATAAGCATGAAAAGGAAATTATAAAGCAAAAAATAGTTATTGATCCTAAATTATAACCAGAACTCAATGTGTTTTTATTTGTATGCAAAAAATATACACTGTAAAAAAGCAGCTACATATTTCTCACTATTAAAAAAAAAATAATAATACTGTACATACACACACAACAATGTAACTTTCTTGAAATGCGAGTACATAAAACATATGTCAGACCAGCAGAATTTCCCCAAATGTTGCCCAACTAAACACAGTTGTCTGTACAAAGGATTTCATATTGCTGAAATGTTAAGGGTTTGTGAGTCCCTGGCATTCATTGCAGAATGAATAAATTATGCAGTCACTGTTATAGGATTATTGTTTTGCTCTTTGCTGACTTCAAACCTTTTTTTTTTTTGCTTTGTTTATTGACAGTTATATGTTGTGCTGTGATGTAAAAAGGTCATCTTTATACATTTGTTGATTGTCACCATTTCTGACGTTTGTGTGTCAAGTGTCGCGGCCTACAGTATGAACAACCATTTAAAACTACATGCTGGATATGCCTGTTTTTTCAGAGAATGATTAAGATTATATACACACCACTATCAAAACAATAAATCAGTGTATTGTGTTACTAACTGAAGATTTTCTGAACAAGAAATCTGTTGTTGTCTTGACAAATGTATTGGCTAAATGAGGCATTTTGCATGTAGTGAACAAAAAAAGTACTTAGTACAATTATAAAAAAAATCAGAATACATCATGTTGCGTTTTAACCTTTCTCAACAATACATTTTTATGTTGTAGGTTATTTAAAGATTTTGTTTTGAAATGATGCTATGGCAAGTGTACACATCAAGGCATGAATATGAGCTCAAGCCTGCTACACACTTTGCACACTTCATTTCACTTCTCCTCCACCTGAGTATATATTTTATGTGTCCACATGCATGCATATTGACATTGCCTGGTGTGTACATATACACACACTTATACAACACTGAGTAGCAGAGTATGCTTTCAAGATTCTGAATGAGCAAACAGCTCTCATTTTCTCCACATGACACAAATCTTCCGGAGAAAAAAAAAAAAAGAAAAGAAAACTTAAGTCTGTTTTCATAAAACAGAAGCCAAGAGCAAGCGTTCATGTAATAATGTCAATCACTGTGTGAGTAGAGGAAGCAGGTGAAAAACACTGGCCACACGGCTTTAGACCCAAAATGAGACAGATCACCCTATAATCATGATGAATGGAAGAGGGAAGATATGTCAGCCCCTCATCCGCACTTGATGAATGGTATCATATACACTTATTTAGCCAAAGAAAGAGAATAATAGATCATTTGAAAGACTATAATTGTTCATATAAGCACACATGGAAATCTATATGTGATTATTTTTGTTCTTATTAATATTAGATCTTGTCTATTATAAGCAAATTGCATTCCTAAATAGTGCCAGGATTGGTTTTCAAATCGGTCACTGCATTAGTTGATGAATAATAGTTCATTCTGAAAGTGACTTTAAGTACCTGCAAAAATATCTAGATGTTCATAAAGCCTTACAGTTACAGAAACACCACACAAGGACAGCTTAATTCTACATTCATTCGTTATTACCAGAATTCTCTGGGAAAACATGTCAAACGGAGGAGAAAGGGGGAAAAAGCTTAATTGTGACAGACGATAGCAACGGCATACTAAGTGTGATATTTGCTTATTAGTCATTGACCCATTCAGAAGAACATCACAAGGGTCATTAGGTGCAGTGGCACAATAGTTTGTCATAAGCTGAAGACCAAACCAAATTTTTCTCCAATAGAGTTCAATTTTCCTTGAAACCTGGGCTGCTACTGTGACATATTCCTACTTTGATACAAAATATGTCTCATTATAGAGGAAAGTCAAAACAAAACAAGCACCAGACTTCAAGATTCTGATGTGCTATACATAAGGTCCAAAATTGACTTTGTATCTGTCAGAGTCGAGTGAACTGAGAAAATATACAGGTCATACATATTCATCACCACACTGAAACACTTATGCCATGGGGATTATTTAACTTTTTTTTTTTTTTATCCCTTTGAAAAAAAAAAACTGTGCAAAGGCACCTGTTTTTTTTGTTTTGTTTTGTTTTGTTTTTTCATGTTGGTGGTTTAATGTGAAGATTATTCCACATATGAATCGCTAATGTGAATGGAGTTAAATAAAAATGGAAACAGTATTCATTCTTAGAGTTTCACCACAGGATGCATTACGTTGCAGTTTCTGTTAAAGTTAATGGCCACTGGCAAGGAACTTGACAAAGCTCATTTTTACTTTTGTATTTTGAGTATACTGTAGCTGCACCAAGTTAGACGTTAGGCATTTTATTATTATTATTATTATTATTATTATTATTATTATTATTATTGTTGTTGTTGTTGTTGTTGTTGTTGTTTCACTTAAATATAATAAATA
>NW_015631718.1:618129-630225 GCF_001515625.1 Sinocyclocheilus rhinocerous
TATTATTATTATTATTATTGTTGTTGTTGTTGTTGTTGTTGTTGTTTCACTTAAATATAAAAATTGTAATCACTATTTGTTTTCTCCCCGTTTTTTCTTTTTTTTTTAGTCCAGAGGATGAAAAGTTTAGGTGTCCTTGACCCTCTCCTCAAGCCCATACTCAGATATAGTGTGTGCTGGAAGAACAATCAGGAAACTATGTTAATAGATCAAGTGAATAGGCTGTGGGGAATATGATGAGATGTGCAATTACCTGTATAATTCAATCAGCTCAAGATGCATAATTCTCATTTTATTGTGGAAAATATTTAAGATTCTATTGATTGAAGAAGTCGCATAAAGGCATCCTCAGTGCATTTGTCACACATTTAGATGGGTTTTATCTCTGTGCATAAAGACTTCTCTTAATAATGGGGTCAAGGTGCTCAACTTTAGCATTAGAAACATATCTGAGATCCTCCTGATGTGTGGGGGCTCAAATGTAAGGTGACGCCTTTTAACCGGTCATAACATACAAGCCTTTATGACCCAATAAAGGAAAAGCCACCAAGGTCCTGGCAGAGCGCTCATAGGAACAATGACAAAATGAAAATGATAAAATAACGAAAAAAAAAATATGAAAATAATCTGTGCTAGTAAATCTAGAATAACCTTCTCAACCTTTCAGTACCAATACTGGCTTTTTTGGCGTTTTATATGGGGGTCTTTTGCCAGAAACATTTCTCATTTTCTGTTAATTTCCTTTTCAGGCTGATGTAACATTGACAAATCCTTTTAATAAATGAATCATGAAATTGGCCGTGTTGTGACGATCTGCCCCGAGCATTTTTTTTGTGTGAAAACTAAGTCATTTGCTCGCTAACATATGTGAGAATCAAAACGTCCATAAAAACACTCAACTAATCCATTACCCATAATACATTCATGAGTATCTTTTATATAGTCCTACTGTGCGAGTAGGATATAAAGGAAGTCATATTATCATTCAGAACATATTCTCACACACACACGCTACATATTACCGCCTCATTCTTTACAAGCATAGCCACTGGCGACATTCACACCTTGCTGAGATATTTGTATCGTAAGCCATAACAGCAGTAAATTCAGATATAATGGGACTTTTATGAAATCGCTTGGATTCATAAAATCTTTGCCAAGTGAAGATGAAGCATTGCCCTCCAGCGTGTCTAAAGGCAGCTATGTAATACATACAAGGTCTAGTAAGTTAGATATAATCAGATCAAAGTCTCTAATTGATACATGGCACACGTAACGGCGCATTGGATGTGGTGAGCTTGTCAGTCAGACGAATCAAAGAGAAACTGTCTGTAACGATACTTTTAACACAACACATGATGCATGCTGATGCAGAGATGGCTCATTTCATAACTTTGATCTGAGAGGAACATTTATCAGGAAAATGTAAAGTACGAGATGGGTGTATTGCCACCATTTGTCTTTAATGAGAACCTGAGGGGCAATTTCGATGACACTCGTTCAGCACATTGTTTTGAGAAATTTGAACAAATATAAATTACTCTATAACTTCCATAACTAATTTGACACAAAAAAAAGCTAATTATCACTTTTATCGTTAACGTTCTGCAATGCTCCGCTCTCAAACCTATGGCCTAATGTTTAGCCATTCTTGTGGCTTTAATTGTCTGTTCTTTATGAACTAGCTGATACAAGTTTAATTACAGTGAGACCTTAGACAACAAAAGCCTCACGGACTATTTCTACATCCTTAATGAGCATTTTGTTGTCCTTTCTCATGATATCCATGTCACATAAATTTTTTTTCCCTTAATCATTATAAATTACATTCTGACACAAAAAGGAAAAAAAAAAGAAACGATCTGCCATAATTTATAGCTGGAATCAAATTAATTGCTGGTGTGACAGGTGATAGGAACTGCATTGACGATTAGGTCATTAAGTTGTGCTTATGCAGTAATGAGGCAGAAGGGAGAAAGGGAGAGGAGTGAGCGCTAGTTGAAAAGCATTGTTTACCGAGCCATGAGGGGTTGCCTGGTGTGATGTGACCAATGCTGTACGAAAGAGAATTCTTCCTTTGGGGACAAAATGGAGAGGAAGAAAAAGAAGAAGAAAAGAGCAAATAAAGGCTGCAAGAGAGAGAGAGAGAGAGGGGTTGCTTGTGTGACACAGGCGAGCTGTCTGGGCAAATGCCACTGGATGTGACACTTTTAAAAAGTCTCAACATGTAAATCAAAAGTAGTTTGGCCTTAATGGATGTGTTTTAGCAGATGTATCCAAGGCAGTCAGGTCCGACGCCACGGCAACTGCCAGCCATGTTGTCGGGGATGATGTTTACAATAATGGGGAGAGGCAGTCCAATTTCGCAAAACACGAAGACGCAAAAGCCACCACTCTTCCCCAGCCTGCCGCCACGCTGGAAAAGGAGATGAGGTAGAAAACAACACTAACTTCATGTACATGGCTTTTGGAAGAGGGAAGTGTCTCAAAAGCACATCAGAAACAATTTCACCTTGGCAGGGCGCTTGTCAAAATCAAGAAATATCATACGGCGGCCTCTTTCCACCCTTGTTTTGTATAACTGTATTCGTAGCCTCAGGGTGTCAGTCACATGCAGCCCCCCACACACACAAACAAACACTGGCTAACATGCAAGACCCAAATAGACTGTTCGTGTTGTGTGACAGCGCTGAGATGGAGTGAGTACACACCTACAGACAGTGAAAGACACAACAAGGACCTGAGGGAACACTTTATAGACTCGGATATATTTCCTGAATGACAGCAGTTGCACCCGGGCTCTTCTTTTTCAATGCTACTGTTTCTTTAGATTTTTATTTCTCTGTCCTTGTGCCCACCCAACAATTTAAGCACTGGACCGCTTGATTAATGTGAGGTGACAATGACAAGACCACTGAGACTTTCTTCCAGACGGGTCTCTTTATTAGATTATTGCTGGCACTTTTTAATTTAACCTCACCTTTTTGAAAAGCAAACATGGTTTTATGTCACAAAGCAAATGACCAAACATAATATTTTCTAATGGATAAACTGTTTAAGTTAAACGGAGCCACACTGATATGCCACCATGTGTGTGGGACTGATAGTCTTAATATGCTTTTTATTTTTACACTCCATACATTTAACACCCCGAGATGATATGTCTGTGAGCTAAATAAGTACAGAAACAATTTTCTGTGGTGTGTAATCAGTGTGTATTTGTGCAATTATGTCTTTTGAGGACTAATGAGAACTTCTTTAGCTTCACACTTTTAAAGTGAATGTGGCTATGTGCCTTTCTGTCTAATGGCGGTGAACTTTGAGGTGAGGACATAACAATGAGCCTCTTGACCTCTTCCTGCTACAGACCGAGTGACATTGGCGTCACAAGCGTGCAGGTGCAAGAGGGCCAATTTAAGCCTCGCTGCCACCTCCACCCATCTCCACTCTCTTCATCTGGACTACAATCTGACCTGTACAGCCTTCCACTCAAAAGCAAACACTAGCACGGTGTCCTTCACTGTACTGATTACAGAAATGGTCATGAAAGAGCTGAAAATAGGCAAAATGGAGTACTGTAGAGCTGAAAACCTCACTGAGGGACTAGAACATGTTAGAGGGAGGATAAGAGATGACCAAGGGGTGGTAGGCCCTCACTGTGATCTGAATCTCACACAGTTTGCCGCCAAGAGAAGTTCATTTCGCAAAAAGCCACGGCAAAGTGTGCTGACAGTGGTAGTTTGAAAAGGTTAATTGGGCCATTATCTGCCTGTAGAGTTTGAGGGATTTATAGACGGGCGGGATACATCTCTGCCTCTCACAGACTCTCGCCATCTGCATTTCTAATATTCTCTGATTAGAGAACATGGTAGGCTCTAAATATTAAAACATGTTAAATATGTATTCTTCTTCTTAAATGTAAAGATTACTATCATTTTGAGTCTGCTCTTTCTTAATAACCATTAACTGAAACATTTTCATATTATTTAGCATTACATATACATATACATTGGAGTTCCCTTTCAGTCGGTCACTCTCGACGTCACGTCGGATGTGGGTTTTGACGATGTGGGTTTTGCTATAGACAACGTAACACCCGGGCGTTTCTGGATGCGGTCGTTACCTGGCGCTGGGTGATGGTCACGATTGCTGCCTCACGTGCCTGGGCATGTAGCACGCTGAGGTGGCGTTTGTGGATGAGTCATCTTCTCATTGCGAGAAGAAGATCATCTCGGAGTCGCGGGCCAAGCTCTGTTTCCTCAAGGGGCGGAGTTCCGTTGCCTCTGCCTTGCAATAATCGCATGCCAATGTGCATTGGCTCGTTTAGTTTACACTCGACGTAGATTGGTCTCTCTAAGCGAGATCCCAATTCGTCGGTCATCCGACTTGACGTCTCCGTTCCCTCCTTCAGGGAACGAGGGTTACCATACGTAACCGAGACGTTCCCTGGAGTGAAATTTTGGGATTCAAAAAATAATTTAAACCTGGCTTATGTTAGATATGTTCAAAACAATTTAAGATTTAATCATTTCTATTTTGGGTCAGTAATAAAATAAGTTTCAAATAATCAAATCAAATAAGCTGCTTCCTTATTTCATATAGTTTAAAATATCTATGTTTAATATAATATAAAAATATAATTCCAATATATTATAAAATGTAAATGTCTTCAGTGTCACATGATCCTTCAAAAAACATTCTAATATGCTAATTTGGTGTTCAAGAAATATTGAAAAAAAAAATTCATCTTTGTTTTTCTTCAGAATTATTTGAATAGAAAGTTCAAAAGAACAACCGTTACTTACTAAGAGGAAATGTAGCCGTGTCCTTCACCTAACCCAGTCATGTGCTGATCTTATCTGTGGTCTTAAATGGCCGTCTTATCAGTGACTTGATGATTGTGCTCTAATCCTTAAATCATGATTGTTCTAATCTGTCGGTTGCTGTCTGCTGACCCTGGACAAATGACTGAAGAGAAGGATGAATAAATGCATCCATAAGGGGAGTTAAGTTGACTGTGCATGATTTAAGCCCTGAGGCTTTGAGATGACCACTCAGAATGGACCTTTACACTTTACCTCTGTGTGTTTCATGCACTGTGTTTTGTGATTTTGTGCCTGACAGGAAATCTACACAAGCACATTGTACAAGCTAGCATAGTGGGCCATATTCACAAGTGAAAAATTGTTAAATATCAGTCATGGAGAGCATCTCCGGGCATCAACATTCTCACCAACTATCCTCCTCTCCCACTCTCGCTCTTGTCTCCTTCAGACTCAAACGCTCTCACACACTTCCACCCCAGAGAGTAGCCTCTGATTACCAACCACTCATTTGTTATACTCTCTGGCAAATCAGTGGCGATTCAGATGGCAAATAAGAGGGGAAAAAAACAGCTGCTGTCAGGGTGTGATGTGTTAATTTCTTGACAGTCTCAGCACTGAAACCAATTACTGATTTAAGGGCAGGGAGAAAGAGGCCCTCAGCAACGGCTAATTAGGCTCCTTCAAGAATAAAGGAATGAAAGAAAACAAGGGAAGGACGGGGGAAGCAGGCAGGTAGTAACTGGAGTTCTAGAAAGAGAGTGTTTCCGGTTGTCTTTCTCTTTCTGTCAATCTCAGTTGCTCATTTTGAAGGTGGGTTTCATGGTCTAATATGTTTAGGTAGGACTCAAGAGGGAGCCAGTTGTATGTTAAACCCTAGGGTGGATGTTGATTTGTTTAACTCTGGCTCAGGGATCATTTCAGATACATTTATTCGCTTTAATGCATGACCCCTCTGAGCTCAGGTCCCACAGTGGACTAATTGGGAAGGGTTCATCGCGCCTCAGGGCCTCCGTCATCCACCTTTTCATTGTAATCCCCAGTTTTTCAGCTTTGTGGGATCTTGCCCCCATCGTGTTTTGCCTAATCGGCTAATGATGCCATTGTCCAACGGTGTCAATGGCTATATAGCAAGAGACATTGTAAGGGGAAGAGTTGGGAATGGGACCGTTGTGGGGACATTATGTAAGCAGCAGGTCAGGTGGTGTCTGTATTGTGGATATGTCAACCTAGTGGGTGTGTGTGTGTGTGTGTGTGTGTGTGTGTGTGTGTGAGAAAGTATTCTGGAAGGGCAAGAGTGTGTTTTCATTGCAGGCCTTTGTACTTGTGTCAAGATAATTTACTGAAACAAATACATCTGCATTTATTTCTACACAACCACATGATGTAACTAACTGTGAAGCATATACTCTCACTGTCCTCTGTAGTTAGATGCACATCAGCCTAGCACAATACAGAGCACATATCAAAATATATGATTTAACGAAAGTATCATTAGAGAAAATTATAATTGATTAATTTTCTCTGTGCCAGAAATGAGCACAAACATCAAAGACAATGTGTGTGTGTGTGTGCGTGTGTGTGTGTGTGTGTGTGTGAGAAAGTATTCTGGAAGGGCAAGAGTTTGTTTTCATTGCAGGCCTTTGTACTTGTGTCAAGATAATTTACTGAAACAAATACATCTGCATTTATTTCTACACAACCACATGATGTAACTGTATGTGAAGCATATACTCTCACTGTCCTCTGTAGTTAGATGCACATCAGCCTAGCACAATACAGAGCACATATCAAAATATATGATTTAACGAAAGTATCATTAGAGAAAATTATAATTGATTAATTTTCTCTGTGCCAGAAATGAGCACAAACATCAAAGACAAAAAATGAATATAACTGTGTTTATAAATATATAAATAGTTTTAATTTCTTCAGATCAAATGCAGATATGGCCTCTAGAGAGAACTATGGAAATTCAGTCTGTGCTGTTAGTTTGATTGCTTTGTCCATATACTGTCTAGTATAAAAAAAAAAATATCTGATATATTTTATGTTAATGATTTTGTTTGAAGTCTAAGAGACATTTCCTTTTTCTTTTTCTTTCCAAAATGAGCATGTGAAATGAGTCACAAGTGTGCAATTTCAACATTTCCAAACTGAAGTCTCTTCACTCCTAGACCAGCAAGAGAAAGATGAATGTGTTTCATAAACAATAGAAGATTGCTGTCGTTCACTGTTCTATAAAAATATGAAAGTTGAAAAACCTGTTGTTCTCTTGCTGTTTTCTTTTCTTACTTTGTCTCTCTCTCTTCAATTTTACATGCAGTGTTTAGTTCAAAAGGGGAAAGCGCACTGTGAGAAATGGGAATGGGCAGTTGTTACATTGAGGAGCACTTTCTGCTTGATCTGAGCCAGTAAAATTTATTTTCTTGGTACAATCTAATACACTTTTACTAAATATTATTTTTATTACCTTGAATAATACAGTATGTGTTAATTTAGAATGTACCACATGAAGCACATTTTCTAAGTTACCTGACAAAACATGTCTTACATATATATATATATACACATAAAATCAAATAGATATTTAGTAAACTGCAGTGATTATCGCTTAGGAAAATGGAGTTTAAAATATCTCAAACAGTTCTTAACAGACAGTAAACACTATGCACAATAAAAAAATAATTATGCCTGCAATTTTAATTGGCACATAGGCTGGCCAAACAAAATGACAATCTCCAAAAAATACAGGATTAAGTCTCACTGGAGTTTGATGTGTGAAAGTGACAGGAAAGACAACAGCCAATTTTAATGATTATATGCGTTAATTCTTACTCGTATTACCAAAATAGACACAAAATTACATATTTAGGTTAATGTTCTAATGGTGTTACACCATGAGAGTCTCTCAGATCAAACAGGAAATGCAAGGCCTTGCGATGATGCACAGGTTCAGCGTTCAGTATGTTCCAGACTTATGTACAGTTCTGAGTCTAATTACACTGAATCTGCAATCTTGCACATTTTAGTCTACATTAAATTCTATTCTCTGTGGTGAACAGTGAGAATGATTTTCCTCCTGCTGTGGTTCACTGGGTGAGAGGGTCTGCTATTGACTGCTGTCTCACTGGAGTTCTGGGTCGCTAGATCTCTGCCATCAGTATTGGTGTCAACGTAGCAAGAGCACGGAGTCATTAATCCACCGGCTGGCCTGGTCATCAGGGATACGCCAGATTCAGCTCAGTTTTAAATATACATAAAAAACAACAGCATCATTCAGCATGTTAGCTTGCACACTAACCTAGGGTGACCATACGTGCCATTTTCCCAGGACGCGTCCTGGCCAGGATTTGTTTTGGCTTTGTTTTCCTGTTTTCATGCTTGCTGAAGGTAATGATCGAAAAGTAGTTTGACCAATAACATGCAAGCATTGTACATAATGGACCAATCATGGCGTGTGAGAAGGTGGGATCTACGGTCAAAGCGATGCAATTACGCATACATATTAGGTGTGTTCGACTTAAAAACAGCACGGCTCAGACCGATCAGTGTTTGACATCAAAGTAACTCGAGAGCGTTTCGAAAGCATAACCGTCTGTATGGTACTTTGATGTCACACACCGATCGGTCTGCACACACAAACAAAGCCAAAACCTAGATATTTTAGGAAATATAGAAATCCTGGCCAGAACGTGTCCTGGGAAAATGGCACGTATGGTCACCCTATCATACCACGGAAACAAAGCCAAAACCTAGATATTTTAGGCAATATAGAAATCCTGGCCAGGACGCGTCCTGGGAAAATGGCACGTATGGTCACCCTACACTAACCAAGCAAGCGGCTAATAAGCGGAGGAGCCACTTTCCAGTTCTTTCCCGGCTCTTCTCGTCCCTCCTCTCCCGCTAATGCATGCGGCTGTGTGAGGAGCCGCTCTGCGTCTCAGACAGGCCGATCATCACTTGATTTATGGCACTGACCGTTGCCTGCATCTCTCAAGCTAATGACACATACACTAAAGTCATTGATTTGTATGAATGCCCTCCGCTCTTCATCTATCACAATTTAATGTAAGGGGCTTTGCAATGCAGAGGTGGAGAGGCAGAGAGGAGCATAAAGAGGTGAGAGGGATGGGGCCACCAGTCCCCCTTCTCCCAAGTCATGAGTCATTTGATGCTACTTTAATATATAGACTCCTCCGTTTATGTAAATGGCCGTGGAAACCGAGTGCTATGTTCAATAAAGCAGATAATAGCAACAACAGGGACCGCTCGGCAGGATTACCTCCACACCCACTGCTTTCAAAAGGTAGGTGTTGTATCTGTGCCATACTGTTGGCAAATCTGAATTAAATCAAACACTCACTCTGTAACTCATACAGTACTTTTTGCTTTCACTTTCAACAGCACTATGCCCCCCTGAACTTGCTATTGTCATATGTGAAGTTTGGGGTCAGTAAGATTATTATAATTATTTTTTTAAATAAACAAAGCGAGAAAGAAAGAAAGAAAGAAAGAAAGAAAGAAAATGATTTTATTCAGCAAAGATACATTAAAAAGTGACAGTAAAGATTCACAACACATTTGTGTTACAAATGTAACAAAACAATATTCTGTTTCAAATAAATTATATTTTTAAAACTTTGTTCATCAAAGGATCCTGGGGAAAAAAAGACAAAAAAATATCATGGTTTCCACAAAAATATTTAGCAGCAGAATTGTTTTCAACATTGACATAATCGTTTTCAATAATAAGAAATGTTTTTTGAGCATCAAATCAGCTTATTAGAATATTCTGAAGGGTAACATGACAGTGACTGGTGTAATGGCTGCTGAAAATTCAGCTTTAAAATGTATTAAAATAGAAGACAGTTATTTTTGTAATAATGTTTCATAATTATTACAAAACAGTTATAATTGTAATAATGTTTCATAATATTACTGTTTTTTATTATATTTTTGACAAAAATAAAAAAAAATAATAAATAAATAAATAAATCAGACCAGGCACTGTGTTTCTAATTTTTTCTGCTCCTGCTTGTGTGTGAACAGTGTTGCTGGTAGGGGTGTGCCCGAAGCTGAATACCTTATTCGGAAAGGCACGGATAATGGCTTCAAAAACGAATAACGGATAACGAATAATTCTGCTCAAATATTCGACTGAAGCTGCAGCACAGTCTGGTGTTTGCTAGATTCACAGGTGAGCCAGGGGATCAGTGCGATATTTTACACAAACCTCTAAATTCACGCAATAATGAGTGTGTGAAGTGAATGAATGTAAACTTTATGAATGAAAAGAGCGCAAATCAAACACTGCATTGCTGTTGCCACTCCGTGCATCTCTTAGAAATCAGAGCTTGGCAAGAGTAGGCCTAATATTACCTAAAATGATACATCATACACATTCTACTATTTGTGTATATATAAAAGGCAATGAATGATTTAAACCTTGTAGGCTACGATATGATACACGAATGAATGAGCACAGCGCGATCGCCAATCAAACAGCCGTGTTGCCGTCTCTGCGCATCTGTCTTTCAAAAACCAAAACAGCTCACCACAGTAAAGATAGTCTGCGGTTTGATATTCAGATTCCTTTTGGCTATAAATAAGCAGTGCGCTGTCATAGACATGCAAAAAATACAGAATATCATTCTCCGTGATTTGTGAATTCAGGTGACGCTGTCCTTCGGGCCGAAATCAGTTTTTTTTTTTTGTAGCGACTCATAATGCCTATAGCTCCAAAAGTTGGACACTTAGAGGAATGAAACTGGTGTCATCTTCACCAGCTTGATCTGTGAATTTTTTCACAGCAAAGCTCTTGTCCGTAAACACCTTGGTAAGTCCGCTAGTAAGGAATGTGAAAGAAAGGCGTTCCCCTTCAGGAACTCGAGCTGTGTCGGAAACGCTTTGGGAACACCCCCAGCGTGACCATGCTCTGAATCACATATGAAATCAGTCCAATAGATGGGCGAGACGTCATGGGCGGGTGACGTTGCGACCAGGAAGCTATAAAAGCATGTGCGGTGAAACCGGCGTCAGCTTTTTGTCATTTAGCAAGCGCTCTGTGTGTGTGTCAGTCGCTATCTGTTTGTGAGACTTATTTAGTGTTGTTTGTCCACTTTTAAGTGTTGTTTGTCCATTATGCCAAGCTTCAGAAAAAAGAAGCATTTGGGCGAGAGGAGACAGCATTCAGGCTGTGTGTTCCTCCCTGCCCGCACTATATATACAGTTTGTGTGTTGTCTGCTTGGGAGCGAAGCACGCAGAGTCAGCTCTCGAGGGTGGTTACAGCCTTGCTTCGCTCTCGGAAGGCTCTCTTTGAGGAGGAAGCCTTCACCGGCGTTTCTCGCGGCACCGGCCATGCTTTCGCCAAGGCGGAGCGGCGGCTGTGCTCGTGGGGTTCGCATATGGATCCGGTGGAGGGAATGTAGACCGGCGAGGACCTATCTTCTTCCTCACCTACCAGATCCAGCGCCCGCTCTCGGGGTTCGGAAGCCCGCGCTGGTGTTCTTTCCCCCCGGTGAGAGGGCTCTACGGTCCGCCTGTCTTCCTCCGAGGAGGTTGAGTGCTCGCCAGTTGCACAAGCATCAGTTACACAAGCATATTATGCCTAATATTATAATGAGCAGCTTTACTGTGGAGCGGAGCTCGTGCAGTCAGCTCTCTGGAAAAAGAGAGGGGGCTGATTGTGCTTTACCTGCTGTTAAACGCTCCGCTCTCGCCGGGCAGGCTCCGAGGAGTGTGTCCATGCCTGTGATCTTGCGGTTACGGTCCCGCTGCTGCCGAGGCACGGCGGCGATTGAGATCGCGGGGATCGCACATGATCTAGATTTAGCCTATCGCACATGATCTAGATTCCCTAGATCTAGCGCTCTCTCTTCCCCCCGGAGAGAGGGTCGAGGATCACACGTGGATCTAGCGGATGGGTTGGAGACGGCTCGCCCTTTCTCCGCCTGCACTCCCTAGATCCAGCGCTCTCTCTCTCGAGGCTCGGAAGCCCGCGCTGCGGTTTCTTCCCGCTCTGAGCGAGAGCTCGCTGCTGCGGCTATTTTTCTCCGAGGAGATTGATATTGTTTGTGTGACCAAGTGGCTCGCGCGCTGCCGAGGCAACGCATGTATTACATCATTTTCAGTTTTTGATGTGAATCTTACCACACCAGACCGTGTTTACTCATTTGGTTGTTTGGCTGCATTTAATTTTGAGGAATTAAATGAGGTATTTATCTGACTATGAGAAGTTAGATATACAGGGGCTCTTGGGATAAAATTTCT
>NW_015631718.1:630506-632073 GCF_001515625.1 Sinocyclocheilus rhinocerous
TTACACCAGAGGTCAGTCTCGAGAGACTGATTCCCTTAGTAGACCTTTTTGGCAGCGTGGAAACTTCTGCCAAATGTGTCTCAGTGGGTCCTGCACACTGTAGAAAGAGGCTACGAATCAGTTCGGTTCTTCTCTGCATTGTTTCAACGGGGTCATTCCCACTCTGGTGGGCCCCGAGCAGGCTCTGGTAATGGAACAAGAAGTTAACACTCTCTTGAGGAAGGAGGCCATCAAGGTGGTCCCTTCTCTCGACAGACAGTTTGGGTTCTACAGTCCCAAAGAAGAATTTAAGTTCCTGAGGTTTGCTTTTGGGGGCAAAAGTTTACCAGGTTCTTCTGTCGGCCTTGCACTCTCACCCCGCACTTTCACGTAGTTTGTGGATGCTGCTCTGGCTCCTCTGTGACTCAACAACTCGCAGCTTCCTGTCTCTCAACCGAGGTTGTTGAGACCATTCTCCAATCCAGAGCTCCCTCTACGAGGAAACTGTATGCCCTGAAATGTAATCTTTTCACTTCTTGGTGCAGAGACCGCCAGCTCGACCCAGTTTACTGCCCAGTTGGTACAGTGCTGGAGTTCCTGCAGGCCCCGTCTCTGTGCCATACTTCCGGCATCCCTGTGAGCGCTTGCTTCATTCCTAGAAGCTGACGCCGGTTCCACCGCACGTGCTTTTATAGCTTCCTGGTCGCAACGTCACCCGCCCATGACGTCTCGCCCATCTATTGGACTGATTTCATATGTGATTCAGAGCATGGTCACGCTGGGGGCATTCCCAAAGCGTTTCCAACGCAGCGACTACGTTACATTCGTAACCTGGAGACGTTCTTCGTGTTTAACGTCTATTACCAATAAACACGCAGACTGCTGGAATACAAAAACATTGTTTTAGATTGAGCTCAATTTGTGAAAACTTTCACAAACGCATTTTATCACGTGGCAGTGTTTCTCTTTGCTCTGCCCCCCATTTTTTGTATAATAATGTCATACAGTGCTGTTCATTAGGTAAATGAGCATATACACATATACACTTGTACACTTTGTGTGACAATAAAGTTTTGGTTGTTGTACCTTTCCTTACTTGGCTTCAATGTTCTGATTTGCGAAAGTTTCAAAGTATAGCTTTTGTCAGTTAACCCTTCCCTGATTCATTTACATCACTATTTTGATTTGTGAAAACGTTCACAGTGCAGTTATGGTCAGATAACGGTTCCCTGAGTCAGTAACATCACTATTCTGATCTGTGAAAACTTTCACAGTTCAGTTTGGGTCAGCTGATCCTTTCCTGAGTCAGTAACATTACTATTCTGATCTGTTAAAACTGACCCGTACTGAACTGTGAAAGTTTTCACATATCAGAATAGTGATTTACATGACTCGGGGAAGGGTCACCTGACCCGTACTGAACTGTGAAAGTTTTCGCAGATCAGAATAGTGATGTTACTGACTCAGGGAAGGGTCAGCTGACCCGTACTGAACTGAAAGTTTTCACAAATCAGATTAGTGATGTTAGTAACCAAGGGAAGGATCAGCTGACCCGTACTGAACTGTGAAAGTTTTCACAGATCAGATT